>NW_024039108.1:727500-972369 GCF_016077235.1 Cyprinodon tularosa
TGGGACGCAACTCCATGGGAAAGGAATTATTCTTATTTCTTATTTCAACCATTACGTATATTAGCTGTGACACATGAATCAAGATGCTATGACCGAAATATTTTGATTGACAGATGACCGTTGATATACTATTGGCTAAATTTAGGTGTTCAGGCTGACGGATAACTAACTGGCCTGTAGAAGATAATGAAAAAAACCCCCACAGATTTTTAGACAGTTCTTTTTTTATTTTAAATAGAAATTTTCTAAATTTTGGGACAATATCGTCTGATAAAGAGTACATTTATAAAGTTTCAGCCAGAATGATTTGACATTTAAATTTGATTTCCCTACGACTTTAAATAATTGTTGTTGATTGCAGCTGTGTCTAGTAGTTCCCATTGATTTTGCTTGTAAAGTGGGGAGAATGGCGCTAGGCTTACCGCACCGTGACGTCACTGCTGGAAGATGTCAAGAGGGAGGGGTTACTATATTTGGGCAAAAATGGCCGCTCCCAGACTCAGTGATCACGACGAAAATTATTGTTTTTATTTTTTTACTCATTAAAGCCAAATTCATTAAATCACCATGAACGCATTAGTTTTATGTAGGGTTGTCAAAAGTATCGATACTCAAAAAAGTATCGATACTGAAATGTTGTATCCGGATACAATACTCATTTTGAAAAGTATCGAGTACCAGTCGCACCTAAACCGTCATTCATCTAAAGTGCAGAATAGAGGAAAATGCACTTTCTGAACACTGTGATTGAATAATTCTGTGCACTTTTCAGTTTCAGACTTTTTTTGTAATAGTTGCAGCTGCTGAGAATTATTTTTGTTTCTTAACTAGTTTGGCTAGTGTCATTGTTATGTGTGCAAAGCATAGCCAAGGAAGGAACACTTAGTTTTAATTTTGTAAGTTTTTTATCAAGCTTGCTAAATACTGTGCACAGCAAACAAGCTCAAAATATTGTTCTTATTGTTTATTGTACTTATTTATTTATTGTATTTTAATTATTAATCAAAATATTTCTGTTGAAATTTTATCCTTGTGGTATCGAAAATGGTATCGAGTATTGAATATTTTCCTTAGTATCGGTATCGAGTTGAAAAGTTTAGTATCATGACAACCCTAGTTTTATGTATAGATTAATATTCCTTGCTGAGCTGACTTTTCCTTTGAGGAAAATCGTTCAGTTATGATCGGTGGCAGATCGATGGACACACCACAAGCAGTGTTATTAATTTAGATCCGTTTTTGCATTATGGTTGTTAGGGACCTGTTTATCTTCGAGATGATGAGTGAATCACACAGGTAGAACGAAGCGGTGTGTGCGGTGGGCGATTCATGGCGCCGAGCACTCTGACCCACCTGCAGGTCGTTCTGTGGGTTCCAGTCAGAGTCAAAGATGATGCAGGTGTCGGCGGCCGTCAGGTTGATTCCCAGCCCTCCTGCTCTGGTGCAGAGCAGAAACACAAAGCGGTCCGAGTCTGGCTTGCAGAAACGGTCAATGGCCGCCTGCCGCAGGTTCCCCCGCACCCGGCCGTCGATGCGTTCGTACGTGTAGCTGAGGAGTCAGACACACAGAGACAGTTTCCTGATGAAACCAAAACCTTTAGAAAATGACCAACTTTAAGCTTTCAATAAAGGAAAATAGTTTGAACAGAACAGAATTGTCTCTTTTCCTGATAGCGATCAATAAAAACAACAAGCTGTTGTGTTAAGGTGAGATCATGGAGACACTAAAATCACGGTTATGTCACAGGCAATGTCTTCCTGTTCCGACCATCAGGCTGAACAATGAGAGCATCAAGCTGAAAGATTCAAAACCTGCTCATCAGACTGAACACAATTTAAGTGGCGGGAGCATGGCAGTGGCAGCATTATGCTCTGTTTAAGCAGGGAAGGAGGGAGGCGGTGTAGAAGCTACTGGAAGCTGCGGGGGACCAAAGCTGATGCAGACTGAGGGTTTCAACAATCGTCCACTATGTTTCTGCACCCTTGAGGGTCTCACCAATCATCCCCTCAGATCTCTGCACCCCTGAGGGTCTCATCAAATGACTCCTCAGATCTCTGCACCCTTGAGGGTCTAATCAATCATCCCATCAGTTCTCTGCACCTGAGGGTCTCATTAATCGTTCTCTCAGATATCTGCACTCTTGAGGGTCTAAGCAATCATCCTATCGGGTCTCTGCACTCCCCAGGGTCTCATCAATCATCCCATCAGATCTCTGCACCCTTGAGGGTCTAAGCAATCATCCTATCGGGTCTCTGCACTCACCAGGGTCTCATCAATCATCCTCTCAGATCTCTGCACCCTTGAGGGTCTCATCAATCATCCTCTCAGATCTCTGCACCACTGAGGGCCACATCAATCATCCCATCAGATCTCTGCACCCCTGAGGGTCTAATCAATCATCCTCTCAGATCTCTGCACCACTGAGGGTCTCATCAATCATCCTCTTAGATCTCTGCACCCCTGAGGGTCCTATCAATCGCCTGCTCAGTGGACAGATGGAGGTCTGAGGCCAGAACCTGACAGACAGACATACAGCCAACTGTAGACCCTTTCTCTCTATATCTCTCTCACCGTCTCTGAATGAGGTAGTCCTCCAGGATGTCCAAGCAGCGGACCATCTGGGAAAAGATCAGCACTTTGTGACCCCCCGACAGCAGCTTGGGCAGCAGCTTGTCGATCAGAACCAGCTTACCAGCCGCCTGAATCATGGCCTGCAGCTGGAAGGCTGGGGAGTCTGGACTGTGGCTCTTCTTGAAGCTTTCCAGGATCTTCTCCTCTGCCCCTGAGAGAAAAGAAGGAAAGGTGGAGGGTACTTGGTTTGGAACATTTCCAGGTGTTCTCCTCATACCAGTGAAACAGAATCAAATGAACAGATTGAACGCATGTCTAGGCTACAGAGAAGTTACAGAGAGCTGCTCTCAGTCACCTGTGATCAGGTAGGGGTGGTTGCAGCACTTGCGGAGCTCCATCATGGTATTGATCAGGTTCGGCATGTTGTGCTGGTTCGCTCCTTTAGAGAGGAAGGAGAAGTTCTTCTCCAAGATGGCACGATAGTACTTCTTCTGGATGTTGGTCAGCTCCACCTAGAAGAACAAACCATTGACTCTTAGAGGCCTGTCAGAGCAGTAAAGGCAGCATTAGACATGGACATAAACTCAAGGCAATAAACAGTGCTCAAAAAAAAAAAGGGAACACTTAAATAACGGATCTTGGATCTGAATGAAGTAAATATTTTCACTGAATACTTGACGCTGTACAAGGTTAAATGTGCTTAAAGCAAAATAACACAGAAATCATCAATGGGAATAAAATTCATTAACCGAGGGAGGCCTGGATTTGGAGAAATAAAAAAATGTAAGTAGAAAAAAAACACTACTGGCTCATCAAACTTCCTTCAAACAGGTCAGATGAGGCTCAGTATTGTGTGCGGCCTCCAGGTGCCTGTATGACATCCCTATAACGCCTGGACATGCTCCCGATGAGGTGGTGGATGGTCTTCTGGTGGATCTCCACCCAAACCTGGACTAAAGAATCCTTCAACTCCTGGACTGTCTGTGGTGCAACATGATGTTGGTGGATGGATAGAGACACAATGTCCCAGATGTTCTCAATCGGATTAAAGCCTGGGGAATGGACGGTCCAGTCCATAACTTCAATGCCTTCATCTTGAAGGCACTGCTGACACACTCCAGTTACATGAGGTCTAGCACTGTCCTACATTAGGAGGAACCCAGGGCCAAACAAACTAGCATAAGGTCTCATAAGGGGCCTGAAGATCTCATCTCGGTACCTGGCAGTCGTGCTACCTCTGGTGAGCACATGGAGGGCTGTGCAGCCCTACAAAGAAATCCCACCCCACACCATTACTGACCCACTGCCAAACCGGCCACGCTGAAGGATGTTCCAGGCAGCCGATGGCCCTCCACTGTAGCCCCATTTCCAATACCCTCTGAAAACCCATTAGTGCCGAGCTTGGTTCCATAAGACTGTTTACACGCCAGCACAGTTCCTCGCCTCCAAGTGGCAATCTACGGTACAACAAGCAAACCAACATGGCGGCGCCCATAACATTTAGGAAGTTTGCAGAGTCAGGCAAAGAAGGCAGCCTTTGGTGAATTTATTTGACAGAGTCGGCTTCTGGGAAGTGGATACAACAAATGATAGTCTAATCAGGTCTTACAGACGCAGGAAACAACGAGAGACTTTGACGCTCATCACACTGCTAAGCAGAATCCTCACTGGAAGTCGTGTGGCACGGTAGGAAAGCTAGTATTTTTATGAATACCTGAAATTTCATGATTACGGAGCCTGACTGTTAGGAGATGACGCGGTCTGCTCATGCACTCTTTGTTATCTGAGAATCGAGCCAGAACTGAACCGCGCCGAGCCCTACTAATGAACTTGTACCAGTTTGGTTCGCTTGTGTCGTAATGTTATGACTTTATTCTCGTAATATAAAAAATTTTTTCTCGTATTATTACAACTTTTTTATCGTAATGTTACAACTTTATTCTCAAAATAAAAAAAATCTCTGACCTGGACCTAATACTCCGTCGTACTACTTCCTGGTGTTTTGGGATTATATAAAATTATGTTGTAATTTGTAGTTACCGATCCATCGTTACCATATGTCAATTTGACAAACCGTAGTTGTAGTTGTGGATTTTGACCTGGTCTGTTTCCAACGGACCGGAGCAAAAAAATAGCCCAGCTCCGTATTTTGACGGTGACGGACGGAGAAGATGTGCGTGGATGGTGACGTGCGGAGGAGTAGCGGTGGATGTGGAACAGTTGTCATTGATTAACATGACAGACAAATACTCCGCATGACGTACATGAGCGGCGCGGAGCGCTGTATACACACAGTGTAAACAAAATCAATTATTATATACATATATATACCTCATAAAAAATATATATAGACTTTATAGAAAAAAAAAAACTGCAGCTGCAGCTGTAGTCCCACCTTCTTGACTTTGATAGATGTGACAGTTTTTATCATTTCATGATATGCTTCGCAGGAACACAGAATTATTAATAGAATCATGAAATAATTATGTTCACTTCTTAAAATGTAATCAATATATTGAACTTAATGATTTACTTGTAAAATAATTTCTGTATTTTTTCCTAGTTTAAATAAAATTAATTGCAGATTTAAAGAAGTATTTCCTAAGTTATTTATTCATTATATTGTGGCACTCTTTACCTTCCTTATTCACCTGAATTGTTGTTTTTTATGGGTTTTATGTTTGGTTATTTGAATTAGAACAATTTTTCACAATCTTATGTTAATGGGGGAAAACAAACTCTATTCATCTTTAGTTTAACTTTTAATGTTTTATATATCATTTTTATTTAAATGTGTAATATAGCTGCTTATCAATGAATGGCTGGTCAAAGGAAAATATGAATCAACTAGAGATTTGTTAATTAATCGATACCCTGCATCCCTAACTTAAAGTATAGTTAGTATTAGTGAAGGGATGCACCAGAAGAGCTGCATTTAATGACTGCATCATGTCCTCAGCAGCTGCAGAGGCCTGTTAATGACACACTGAATGAGGTCAGGCGTGTGGAGGCAGAGGAACACCTGAAGCACGTAGGATATTAGAGGCCTGCTGCAAAATATCCAGATTTCAAGAGAGCTGCCGTCCTCCCAATGCAATCTGGATCCATTCTTCAACAGATAAACCAAATGGCTGATTAACCCCCAACATTCAGTCCTGTAGCTCTGCAGAGGCTCCATCTATCTGACCCAGGAGGGTTGGAGAAGGGGTGCATCTATAGGCTGCTGGATGTGGACACTATCGTCCTCCTCTATCACTCTCTGTCCTTCAGGTTTAGGAGTTTGATCCCGCCCACTTCCACACCTTGACTTTGGCTCAGCAGCAGTTTTGAGCTATGTTCACACCAAACACAAACGCATTGAATTTTCCATGCTGTGAAAAAAAAAAAATGTGAAGGTATGGCAAGTCGTTTTCACATTAAATCTGTTAGTTAACTATTAGTTAACTATCATAAAGCTTCTTCCAGACCTTGAGTTTAGCTAAACCTGGTTTAGCTAAACCTGGGGGTTGTGATGATAGCTGGAAGGAATCAAGTCAATTGCTGCATTGTAGGTTTTTGAACATTTTATTCTGAGTCTTTAAAAAACCTACAGTAATGCAGTAATTGAGTTGATCCCTTCCAGCTATCATCACAACCCTCACTGCCATAGAGGGGACCTAAACACCTCGCCTGTTTCAGCCAGGCCAATAATTCCCTCTAAAGACCCCCCTTTCAGAGACATAGACAGGTGTCGGGTATTACAGGCTAAGAAAGAACTCAAACAACCCCATTCCTAAGGGGCTGACCCGTTCATCCGGTTCAATTTGCATGTTTTCTAAAGGCTTTGTTGGGCTACTCTATAAAACCTTGAAATCAGCGCTTATTCTGACATTTTGAATTGAAAAAGCTTCCTGGATGCGAAGCGAAACGTCTTCAAACTTGGAAACCAAGTCAGGTGGATTTTTTTTTACTTATTTTTGGAATGAGTTCTGAACGTGTCCTTCGCATCACCGAGCGTTTACTGAACGCGACTCTATATCAGGATAACATGGAAAACCGCAGACCCACGCACTTCGCTTGTGTTCACTTTAAACTAGAACAGAAAGCAGGGAGGATTCAGGAGAGCTGGACCAACGTGTTCTAAGGACGGTTCAACCGTCCACTCAGACAGTTGGGTGAGTCTTAGGGGTGTAAATCACATCCATCATGGCGATTCGATTCAGTATCGATTTCCTGACCCAACGATTCGATTATTTTCGATACTCAAGAATACACCACGATTCGATTCGATTAATCTATTAAATTTTTTTTTATTATAATTATTTTTTTACACCTTACAGGCTAAACAAAGTTTCAAGTTTGAAATAAATCAATGAAAGCTGTAATATCATTATGCATTTTCTTTAGAAACAACAGCAAATAACAGAAGTAGAAAAGTTGCATCAAAAAATACTGCAAAAATACTGCACAATATCAGTGTAATGAGTTCAATGCAATACCTCGGCTCCAGAGAAACTGTCCAACATATTTTTTTAGAATGTAATAAATATATTCAGGAAAGAGAGATGTTGCGTAGAGAGTTAGACAGGAATAAAAATAAACTAGATATAAGGGAATTGTTTCAAAGGTCATCTGGGGATGTAGTTTTTGGTAGTATTTTAAATTTTTTAAGAAGAATGGGTATTTTAGGGAGAATATAATAGTTTGTCTGGTCCATACTCCATTCTGGAAGGTGGCGGTAATGCACCTATAAGTTGTTTGCCAACCGCCATTAAAAAAAAGAAGAAGGCTCCAGAGTGTCGACGTCACCGCCCCCTTGAGAGACGCTCCGCTGCTCCTCTCCCAGATTGTAGCTGACCGCAAACAGTGCAGCAGACAGGAGGCCGGCTTGTTTTGTTTTTATGATTGAAATTGCAGAAAACAACTCGTGAAGTTTGACCCGCTAGAAGAGCGAGGTGCGCGAGAACGCTGGGACCCTTTTTCCAGCTGGATCTCCGCTCTTTTTGGCCCTCATGTCCCTCGGTTGTCGGACTAAACTCGCCCCCACTTCCTCGCCGCCTCGGCCGTTTCTAGACCCACAGTGTGTAGCTCAGACCACGCTTCAATACTGAGCATAATTTAAAAATGTCAAGCTTGCTGCAACACACTGCTGTAAGGGTATAACCAGGAAGCGCGGTAGGAGGGCAAAATAGGTTTAGCAGCACCGCAGCACGAGAGGGAGAATTACGCCCAGGAGGAAATGGATAAAAATAGACCGGAGGAAAAAAAAAAACATGAATCGATTATCTTGCGGACGTGTCGATGCATTGGATCGTCGGCTTTTGGATCGATGCATCGATACAAAACGATTATTATTTACACCCCTAGTGAGTCTCTCACCTCGACGATGGTTTCCTCTTTAGGCGCCAGATTCTTCTCCACGTCATCCTTCAGTCTCCGCAGCATCATGGGTTTTAAAATGGACTGAAGCTTCTTCACCTGTTGGAGAAGCAGTTAGACACAGACAGACTCTGCTGCTTGGCTCGCCGACACATCCGCTCTCCTCCCGCGGCACCAACGTCAAACCCAGCTGGACTCACCTGCTCGTCTGTCTTTAGGTCTCCGAACTCCTCCAGGAAGGAGGTCTCTGAGGGGAACTGCTGAGGCTCCAGGAAGTTCAGCAGGCTGAAGAGCTCCTCCACCGAGTTCTGCAGAGGGGTTCCGGTCAGAAGCACCTTGTGTTCCTGTAAGGATGCGGAGCAGAACGGATGTTAGAGCAGGGTTTGGATCGCTGTGATCAGGGGTGGATTTAGGAAATTTGGGGCCCTAAGGAAAGACAGGCAGGGGGTCATCTGAATTGAGAAGACAAAACATAAAACAGCTCATTATACAGATAGAGAAATATTAATAGAATAGACATCCATTATCTGTTCTAGGTTGTGTCCCTCTCTTCTTGTCCCTTTTCTTCTTGTTTTCCTCTCTATGTTTTGTACTTTTCATGCTGTCTCTAAAGGAATGAAAGATTTTTTTCCAGGCCCTAAGCTCACTTAGCTGATTGCTCCTTCCTGTGTTTCCAAAAAGGCAAAAGTAAATAACCCAGTCCTTCTTTTCACTGTAGACAAGCCATGATCTGCTTCTCTGTTCTGCATTTTTCATTTGGATGAAATAATAGCTGCATGAATCATGACAGCAGACAAGATAGAGGAGAGCAGGAGGCGGGGTTACCAAACTTCTTGCTCTGGAGAGCAGAGTTCGCTGCTTATAGATGTTGTCGCCAAAGTCTCCACTAGCAGAAAAAAGTCGCTAGATTTTAAAATCAAAGTGCTATATTTAGCGACTGAAAAGTCGCTAAATATAGCGACAAATGCGCTAAGTTGGCAACACTGCTCTTCAAATCGTTTGTTTTTTCAAATGATTTGCTGCTGTCTGTTTGGACCTTTCTGAACATGTGCAGCAAATGGACTGATCCAATATTGTGGACACTTAAGGGGGGGCGGGGCTGAGACACACTTAATATCACAAGCGTTCTGATGGCATTTTAGTGAAAGAATTTTTTTTAAAAACATAATGTGCTCAAATAAGGAATAGTTGGATTAACCATACATGTAAACAGAGTTTTATGGGGCTTGGAACTAGACAACTGCCTAGTATTGCTTAATGGTAAATTCACCCCCTGGTTGTGATAAAGACTGAAAGCAGACGTGGAAATGAAAATTTTCATTTTAGGACTTCATTACAAACAGCCTACTAGTCTGAGATCAGAACTTTTATTTCCAATCATTTAGCAGTTTGAGTCTCTTTCTTAACATTAGAAGAAGCACGGCGTTTACTTGCTGACATTGACCGTTTCTTAATTCACAAGAGCGCGAGTACGGACTTGTGTTCCTCGCCAAGTATGTTCTTGAGAAGAACACAGGGAAGTGTGGACTCTGTGTAACAAGTGTGTGACTTTCTTCCTTTAGTGGGGGAATAATAATGAACACAGTCAGATAAAAACAAATCAAATGAAAATTTTGCCAAATAAAACAAAATAATTGCCATCATAGTCAGCGGTCCTTCACACACAGCTATGCAGAGAGAGAGCTGCTGGGGACAGGCTAACAGTAGCCCTGGCTGCCGTTAGCCTTGGAGGTCCACTGGTTGCTGCGGTCCTCTCAACATTGGAATTTTTTTTAAATTACGCACTAAATCAGTAAATGGGCCATATAGTGATGCTTTAAAGTATAATGTTCTCACCTCAAATTATCTTAAAACGTACTTTTATTGAATAATGGCAACAAAAAGAGAACTTTTAACTTAATACTCTGAGCTCTGTGAGCACTAACCTGGAAGCTGCTGCTGCCGCAGTGCATGCTGGGACAGCTGTCAATCAGTCTAGTCTAATGTGATGCATGCTGGGTAAATAGGGAGGGGCGAGAACAACATCCGGGAACTTCTGCTGTTCTTGTGAATTGGAAGAGAACTAGGGCCGAGGCTGATGACGTTTCACGAGTACACGAGAAGGCACAAGTACACATATTGAGAAACGGCCATTGTGTGCTAGCTTAGGCTCATTACTGCCAGAAATGTTGCCTTAAATTGTACACATGTGCCTTAGAGGAGAAGCAGCAGGACACGGACCAGGTTCATGAGCTTGAGTCCTTCCAGCAGTTTGCAGTTCCTGTTCTTCAGCCTGTGGGCCTCGTCGATCACCACGCAGCGCCACTGCAGCTTCTTCAGCTCGGGACAGTCGGCCATGATCATCTCAAAGGTGGTGATCAGGCCGTGGAACTTCAACCCTCCTGACACAGTGTTACCCTGCAGGAGAGAAGCGGCGGAGATGTCAGTTGGTGTCCTGCTAAAGCGAGGCGTGATGCCAAAGACGAGCCGGCAGAAGCTCTGACCTGCGCGTCTCTGTAGAACATCTCGTACTGCAGGATCATCTGGCGGCTGATCTGCGAGCCGTGATACACGATGACGTTCATGTGCGTCCAGGTGCGAAACTCCCTCTCCCAGTTAGTGATGGTGGACAGCGGGGCGATGATGAGGAAGGGGCCACGGATGCCCATGCTGAAGATCTCATACAGGAAGGTGATGGACTGGATGGTCTTCCCCAGACCCATCTCGTCCGCCAGGATGCAGTTCTTCCTGTGGAGGAGGAGGAGGAGAACGTGATGGACCCGCCCAGCTCTCCACCAGGAGGAACCCCCTCAGCTGACGTGTCTGAGGACCCACCTGTTGTACCAGTTGAACATCAACCAGTTCATTCCCTCCAACTGGTATTCTCTGAGCTGGTTCCCATTGCGGTAATCTCTGGAGCTCTCCAACTTCTGCCATTTTTCTGGAGGCGGACGATCCTGCCAAAGAAAAAAAGGAAAATTTAGCTTCCTGAGGGAATCAAGGAGCAGAGATCCGTAAAATTAATTCTCTGAAAAACTAGATTCTTTGCTCTTATTGGCTCTGCTCAGAAACTCAGGACTTTCCAACCAGCTCCAGTCAATGATTAATCGCTAAATTATTGATGATTATTGCAATAATCAATTAATTATGATTAATTGTTTCAGCCCTAAACCTAATAAAAAAATATTACTAGGATACTCTAAAAGTGTTGAGGTTTTAACCGATAAACATTTGTTTTATTATTAAGGACTATTTACTTTGTTAAAAAGGTTCATTTTTCATTTCTAGGTCAGCCTTTTCAATTTAGTAATGTAGCTCAGATTACTGAGCTAGATTACTGAGTAATCTAGCTCAGTAATCTGAGCTACATTACTGAATTGAAAAGGCTGACATGTTCGTTACCCCCAAATCCGTCATGTTCTGTCCCATGCAGATAATGGCGCAGAGCCCCATCCTGTCAGACAGACCCTGACAGTACTCTAGCTCTGAGTGGATTACTCACTCAGAAATATGCCGACTCATATTTCTGAGTCAGCAGAAATGTGAGGAAATGATGCTGCCAGCGCGTTCTTGGTCAGGAGATCCGAGACCACCGCAGAAGAATGAGGGACAAGCAGACATCTTCTGTAGATTCGTTTCTACCCACCATGTGTCTGAGGTCTGCCGGAAGCTTCTGGATCTCCTCGAATTCCCTGATCTTCTCCGGGTCCAGGTCCTCCTGCAGCTCCCAGGTGGCCTCCTCGTACGACAGACTGCACCACTTCACCAGGTAGTGGGTCACCTCCTGCAGCAACACAAACGGGTCAGATGGCACGGCTCCGCACAGACCACAACCAAACGGGTTTGACGGACAATCCTACCTCTCCTGTCTCTGTATCCGTGGTAACGGCCACTTCCAGGACTCGGTCCACCTCCACGTAGTCTGGATTGAAGAGGTCCTCGTCAGGCTGCGGGGAGAAAAACAGCGATCGTTCACGGTCCGGCCTGCTATGACCTGTACTAAGAACCAATTAGGCGGTCCGATCAATCATCCAATCACGTCCATTTGGAACTAAGTACGGCTGAAATGTGACAACAGCAGTGTACCGCTAGCCTTCTTTGAATTTAAACCACAGTGTTTCAGAGCTGCCTTTGACTGCTGATGTTTCAGTTAACTGAGGTATCCTGAGTTCAGCCTTTTGATTTATTTATATACCTGCTTTTTGGAAGCGCTTCGGTAGCGCAGTGGTTAAGTGTGCAAGACCCGAGTACAGAGGCCCTAATCCTTGATGTGGCCGACCCGGGTTCTAATCCGGTGTAGGTACCAGATCTGCTTGGGGCCCGGCCCCTTCTTTTCATGTCAACATATGGCAACTCCACTTGGACAAACTGTATTGCACTTGTTTCTTAAGGATCAAATCTCTTTTGGAGTCTCAACATATTATTACCAACATTTGCTATTATTTTATATTTCATTGGTGATCCAAAAGTAGAAAACAATCATTGTCAGTCTTGAAGGAAAAAGCTTCTAAGACTGAGCTCTGCTATTTAACAAGATGACAAAAAATGTCTGGGGCAATATCTGATAAAGATTACATTTATATACGTTTAAGCTAGAATAATTTGACATTTAAATATGATTTGCCTTCATGTTAAAGTAGAGCTGAAAACAGGGAGGAAGGAGAACAGCGGGAGGTTCTACCTCAGTGAAGAGGTGCTTCATCTGAGCCTGCTTGGTCCTGAAGCGTTTGATCTTCTGTTGGATTCTGGGATCCTTCTCCAGTTCTTCCAAAGTGGCCCATTTGCAGTGGAGGTAGGAACTGAAAGAGGACAAAAACAAACCAAGAAAATTCTTAATTCCTGAACTGAACGCAGTGTTCTGCTTTCAATTCACACCCAAAATAAAACGTATATATAATCGTGTAGAATGAACACCGGCTGATGGTTTCCAGCCTTTCTTTCTATTTATAACAGATTTTCCACACAACAAAAACATTCAGGATCAGACGGATAAAGAACTTAAAGTTGAGATAGAAAGGAGCCAGAATAGATCTCTGACTGCAGGAGCAGAAATCCAAGGAATGCTCACAGAATAGCATCTGTGAGCAGGTTTAACATCTAGGTGTTTAATATCTACAGCATATCAAGGCTGCGCTGCTGAACTAAGGATCTTTTTATTGCAGGAATGCATGTTGATCCCAGATCCAAAAGTGACATCATCAATGCCTTAATGCAGGGTCTTCGAACTTTTCCAGGCCAAGGACCCCCAAACTGATGGTGAGATGGAGCGGTGACCCCCTAATTATATACAATGTATGAAATAGTGTTATATCAAACTGGTCCTATAGTCACTCTATTACAGATGGAGTAATGTAATGAAAGTAATTCCTCCCTGGGATAATTAAAGTATTTCTGATTCTGATTCCTGGTTGATGGGACAGGTGTTGTGAATGAAACGGTGCCCAGCTTGAAAGAGCTCCTGTGAGTCGCTGAATGTGTGCATTGATGACTGAAAGACATCTTCTGCCTCCATTTATTTGTTTACTAGAGTGTGTTGAATTCATGATAATGTTTATTTAAAGACATTTCAATTAGTGGAAAACATTGTAGGGGGAATATAAAAAAAAGGCTAATTGACTAAAACTTTCACAACCCCCTTGCAGTACCTCCATGGACCCCCTAGGGGTCGCGGACCCCCTGTTGAAGTCCTCCGCTTTAATGAGTTAATAAAAAAGGAGCCCTTATTCATCATTCTGCTTCATTCCATCTCTATTCTCCCACTCTGCAGAATCTATTAGTTCAATCTCTAACCTTCTGCTCTCTCTGCTTTTTCTCATAGTAACTTCATCTGATCTGTTCCTGTTTGGCTGTGACTCCATCCTGGAGAGAAATATCAGCTGTGCTGCTGCCATCAACACCTTTGTTTATAGATGTTGGTGATCGGCCTGTTTTTCAGTATTGTCCTGTTTCTCTAACTGTGACTAACTGGATGTGCTCTCTTCATCCTCTGACATGGGAGCTGACTCGGAGCTCATCTGCCTGGCTGTGTGTTTCCTGGAAGGGGCCGCCTTTTACAGCTGCTTTCTGTATCTCTGCTTCTGTCTCCTTGAACCCCAGTCGGCCTCGGCAGATGGCCGCTCACGCTGAGCCTGGTTCTGCTGGAGGTTTCTTCCTGTTAAAAGGGAGTTTTTCCTCGCTACAAGCATGCTTAGTGTGAGGGATTGCATTAGAGTCAATGAGTCGATGCAATCAACTGGTTTTCCTGAGATAGAAAATGTTGAATCAATTTGACTCGATGATTTGGTGAACTGTAAAGTGCTTTGAGATGACATGAGTTGTGAATTGGCGCTATAGAAATAAACTGAATTTAATTAATTTGGTTCCTCTTTCCACATTTGAGTTATATCAAAACTGCTCAGGCTTTTAGAAAAAGGTCCGGCGAGGACCGACCTCTAGCCTTTGGCTGCAGGAAAACAGGGAGCCAACTGAGATCATCATCACACTTTATTGTGCAGAAAAGTTCATTTGTATTTTCAGACCCCAGGAGCAACAAAGCAGCTGTTAATAAAGTTTAGATGCAAACTACTTCCTTTAAAGTTTGACAAATTGAAATGAGAAGGAAAAGAAGGAGTGAAATTTAAAGTGCAATAAAAACATCAGCGGACTGGAAAGGCAGCAGCTGCTGTAACTCCGGCAGCCTGACGTGATCCGTAAACCAGTGAAGAGATGAACAAACCTCGGCTCCTGCTGTGACCGCTCTGCATTCTGCTACTCATTTTTCACAGAAAAAAATTCACGGAAACATTTTTCTGTAACTTTGCTACGTGCAAATAAATGTTTGTGGAGAAAGTGATGCTGCAATGCATCCGGCCATATTTCATGCAGAGAGATTAAGCACAGCAGACAGAATAAATGCTGAATCTGCCTTGTTATGATGATAGAAAGTGGAGCAGCATCCAGAGGAGCATCTGAACACAATGACCGGCATTTGGAGGTGAAATTAGTTCCCCTAAACACGCAAGAGAGAACCGCTTAGAAAACGATCATCTCTCCATACAATAAAATAAATCGAAATCTAGATAAGTCATTTTTTACTTATAATACGTGCATTTGGTCTTGGATGAGGCAAAAGATACATTTTGCCAATGGAACAAGACAATTTACACTTAAAAAAAAAAAACACAATTTCATTGCCTTATTTAAAGCGCATGTTATCGAATTATCTGATTTCAAGAGTAAAAATACTCATTCCAATCACAAACTATCTCATTTACCTACTCAAATTATTGGTAAATACACTTAATTTAAGACATTATTACTTATTTCTAGATCGTTTTTCCAATGCAGGAAAGAAGAAGCTTCAGAAGCAGCTGGCATTTAGGGTTTAGTTCATAAAGGAAAGGAAAACCAGTGGATTGCATCGACTCATTAACTCAAAGGCAATCCCTCACATTAAGCATGCTTGTAGTGACAGTGGAGAGGAAAAACTGCCTTTTAACAGGAAGGCCGACTGGAGTTCAAGGAGACAGAAGCAGAGATACACAAGGCAACTGTCAACCAGCTCCATGTTTTAGAGCATTTATGAAATTCTGACTCCCTCTGATGGCGAGAAAATCTATGATAAACTCAAACCTGGACGCCTTTTAAAACAAGTTAAATAGATGAAGTAGAAAGCAGCAAAAAACTGAAACATTTAAAGCTTGTGTTCAACAGCAGATTAAGTAGAACATTTCCAGGTTATTTTCTAATTTTGAGAAATATTTAAAAACTCACAAGTTTCTGTATTTAACGTAAAACTCCTCTGCGTCCTCCGTTGGGTCCTCGGACGACGTCTGGAAAAAATTAATCGATCAGCATTAATTAATAAGATGCTTTGCGACATCTAAAGGGTTAAAGTTCTCACAGGACAAATATGATAGAAAAGTTAGCAGCAAATCAGAATAATTCCAAGTAAAGCAGCTGAGTTTGGAGTTTTTTTTTTTTGTTTTTTTTTTACCTCTTTCTTTACTTTCCTGACAGCCAGGATCTTCTCGATGATGTTTGCCTCATCCTCAGGAGGTTCCTGACAAACAGAAACAGATCAGGGATGAAAGGAAATCTATGTTCATACATCTATGTTCATGTCAGCAAGACCAAAGGAAGGAAAACCCAGCAGCTACAGGTCAGCATAGAAACAGAACCAGTAGAAGGGTCAGAGAAACATCCATCATCCATCCATCCATCACTCATCCATTCATTATCCGTTAGGGGTGGAACGGTTCACAAAATCCACGGTTCGGTTCGGTTCACGGTTTCATGGTCACGGTTTTCGGTTCGGTTCGGTATATGATGATTGTTAGCCTGACATGTTAGTCGTGTTGATGTTAGCATAAACAAAACTTTTGTTGCACTTTTATCCACAACTTTCTTTACGCCGTCATCGTAGGTCACTCTAAATGCAAAGTGGTCCCATACAGCAGACCTATAAAGTGCTGCTGGTGAGTCTTCCAACTCCTGTTCTTTCCCACTCGCCATACCCACACAATTCTCCACAACAACTGATTTGTTTCTGCTACACCCAGCTAAGCTGCTTCGCTTCTTCTTCTTCTTGTTTACTACTGGTGGTTGGCTTTGGTCGCAGTACCGCCACCTTCTGCTGTGGAGTGTAAACGCTTCGCCTATGAGAAACAGGAGCAGCGCATGAACCGAACGAAACACACGCGAATCGAACCGAGACAGTCGAACCGAACGGTTCGGAGGGTTTTCAAAAACCATTCCATCCCTATTATCCATCCAACGAAACATCCATCCATCACCCACCCAACCATCCATCCATCATCCATCCAACGAAACAACCATCCATCCATCACCCATCCAAGCATTCATCCATCATCCATCCAACGAAACAACCATCCATCCATCATCCATCCAACGAAACAACCATCCATCCATCACCCATCCAATGAAACAACCATCCATCCATAAACCATCCAAGCATCCATCACCCATCCAAGCATTCATCCAACGAAACAACCATCCATCCATCACCCATCCAAGCATCCATCACCCATCCAAGCATCCATCACCCATCCAAGCATTCATCCATCATCCATCCAACGAAACAACCATACATCCATCACCCATCCAAGCATTCATCCATCATCCATCCAACGAAACAACCATACATCCATCACCCATCCAAGCATCCATCACCCATCCAACCATCCATCCATGATCCAACCATCCATCACCCATCCAACCATCCATCCATGATCCAACCATCCATCACCTATCCAACCATCCATCCATGATCCAACCATCCATCACCTATCCAACCATCCATCCATGATCCAACCATCCATTCATGATCCAACCATCCATCACCCATCCAACCATCCATCCATGATCCAACCATCCATCACCCATCCAACCATCCATCCATGATCCAACCATCCATCCATGATCCAACCATCCATCACCTATCCAACCATCCATCACCCATCCAACCATCCATCCATGCTCCAACCATCCATCACCTATCCAACCATCCATCCAGGATCCAACCATCCATCCATGATCCAACCATCCATCACCCATCCAACCATCCATCCATGATCCAACCATCCATCACCTATCCAACCATCCATCACCTATCCAACCATCCATCACCCATCCAACCATCCATCCATGATCCAACCATCCATCACCTATCCAACCATCCATCACCCATCCAACCATCCATCACCTATCCAACCATCCATCACCCATCCAACCATCCATCCATGATCCAACCATCCATCCATGATCCAACCATCCATCACCTATCCAACCATCCATCACCCATCCAACCATCCATCCATGCTCCAACCATCCATCACCTATCCAACCATCCATCCAGGATCCAACCATCCATCCATGATCCAACCATCCATCACCCATCCAACCATCCATCCATGATCCAACCATCCATCACCTATCCAACCATCCATCACCTATCCAACCATCCATCACCCATCCAACCATCCATCCATGATCCAACCATCCATCACCTATCCAACCATCCATCACCTATCCAACCATCCATCACCCATCCAACCATCCATCCATGATCCAACCATCCATCCATGATCCAACCATCCATCGCCTATCCAACCATCCATCCATGATCCAACCATCCATCCATGATCCAACCATCCATCACCCATCCAACCATTCATCCATGATCCAACCATCCATCCATGCTCCAACCATCCATCCATGATCCAACCATCCATCACCCATCCATCCAACCATCCATCCATGGTCCAACCATCCATCACCTATCCAACCATCCATCACCCATCCAACCATCCATCCATGATCCAACCATCCATCACATATCCAACTATCCATCACCTATCCAACCATCCATCACCTATCCAACCATCCATCCATGATCCAACCATCCATCCATCCATCACCCATCCAACCATCCATCACTCATCCAACCATCCATCACCCATCCAACCATCCATCCATGATCCAACCATCCATCACCTATCCAACCATCCATCACCCATCCAACCATCCATCCATGATCCAACCATCCATCCATGATCCAACCATCCATCCATGATCCAACCATCCATGATCCAACCATCCATCCATGATCCAACCATCCATCCATGATCCAACCATCCATCCATGCTCCAACCATCCATCCATGATCCAACCATCCATCACCCATCCAACCATCCATCCATGATCCAACCATCCATCACCTATCCAACCATCCATCACACATCCAACCATCCATCCATGATCCAACCATCCATCACATATCCAACCATCCATCACCTATCCAACCATCCATCATCTATCCAACCATCCATCCATGATGCAACCATCCATCCATGATCCAACCATCCATCCATGATCCAACCATCCATCCATGATCCAACCATCCATCCATGATCCAACCATCCATCACCTATCCAACCATCCATCCATGATCCAACCATCCATCCATGATCCAACCATCCATCACCCATCCAACCATCCATCCATGATCCAACCATCCATCCATGATCCAACCATCCATCACCTATCCAACCATCCATCACCCATCCAACCATCCATCCATGATCCAACCATCCATCACATATCCAACCATCCATCACCTATCCAACCATCCATCCATGATCCAACCATCCATCACCCATCCAACCATCCATCCATGATCCAACCATCCATCCATGATCCAACCATCCATCACCCATCCAACCATCCATCCATGATCCAACCATCCATCACCTATCCAACCATCCATCACCCATCCAACCATCCATCCATGATCCAACCATCCATCCATGATCCAACCATCCATCACCCATCCAACCATCCATCCATGATCCAACCATCCATCCATGATCCAACCATCCAACCATGATCCAACCATCCATCCATGATCCAACCATCCATCACCTATCCAACCATCCATCACCCATCCAACCATCCATCCATGATCCAACCATCCATCACATATCCAACCATCCATCACCTATCCAACCATCCATCACCTATCCAACCATCCATCACCTATCCAACCATCCATCCATGATCCAACCATCCATCCATGATCCAACCATCCATCACCCATCCAACCATCCATCCATGAACCAACCATCCATCCATGACCCAACCATCCATCCATGATCCAACCATCCTTCACCTATCCAACCATCCATCCATGATCCAACCATCCATCACCTATCCAACCATCCATCACCCATCCAACCATCCATCCATGATCCAACCATCCATCCATGATCCAACCATCCATTACCCATCCAACCATCCATCCATGATCCAACCATCCATCCATGATCCAACCATCCATCACCTATCCAACCATCCATCCATGATCCAACCATCCATCCATGATCCAACCATCCATCCATGATCCAACCATCCATCACCCATCCAACCATCCATCCATGATCCAACCATCCATCCATGATCCACCCATCCATCACCTATCCAACCATCCATCCATGATCCAACCATCCATCACCCATCCATCCATGATCCAACCATCCATCCATGATCCAACCATCCATCACCCATCCAATCATCCATGATCCAACCATCCATCCATGATCAAACCATCCATCACTCACCCAAAGAAACAACCATCCATCCATCATCCAACCAACATTCATGGAACCAACCATCCATCCATCCATCCATCCATCCATCCTCTAAAGGTGCCAATTATAGTACAGACAGATAAATAAATCTCATTTTTATATTCAGAGTACCTGGGTGGAATGCAGCAGTAGAACATGCAGCCTTGCAGCGCTATCAGTGCACACAGCTCAATAACATTCTGCAGCATTGAAAACTAAAAAAGTTTTAAACAGGATCTGCCATCCATCCATGATCCAACCATCCATCACCCATCCAACCATCCATCCATGATCCAACCATCCATCCATGATCCAACCATCCATCACCTATCCAACCATCCATCACCTATCCAACCATCCATCACCCATCCAACCATCCATCCATGATCCAACCATCCATCCATGATCCAACCATCCATCTATGATCCAACCATCCATCACCTATCCAACCATCCATCCATGATCCAACCATCCATCACCCATCCAACCATCCATCCATGATCCAACCATCCATCCATGATCCAACCGTCCATCACCCATCCAACCATCCATCCATGATCCAACCATCCATCCATGATCCAACCATCCATCACCCATCCAACCATCCATCCATGATCCAACCATCCATCCATGATCCAACCGTCCATCACCCATCCAACCATCCATCCATGATCCAACCATCCATCCATGATCCAACCATCCATCACCTATCCAACCATCCATCCATGATCCAACCATCCATCCATGATCCAACCATCCATCACCCATCCAACCATCCATCCATGATCCAACCATCCATCACCTATCCAACCATCCATCCATGATCCAACCATCCATCACCCATCCATCCATGATCCAACCATCCATCACCTATCCAACCATCCATCCATGATCCAACCATCCATCACCCATCCATCCATGATCCAACCATCCATCCATGATCCAACCATCCATCACCCATCCAATCATCCATCCATGATCCAACCATCCATCCATGATCCAACCATCTATCACTCACCCAAAGAAACAACCATCCATCCATCATCCAACCAACATTCATGGAACCAACCAACCAACCATCCGTCCGTCCATCCATCCATCCATCCATCCATCCATCCATCCATCCTCTAAATGTGCCAATTATAGTACAGACAGATAAATAAATCTCATTTTTATATTCAGAGTACCTGGGTGGAATGCAGCAGTAGAACATGCAGCCTTGCAGCGCTATCAGTGCACACAGCTCAATAACATTCTGCAGCATGGAAAACTAAAAAAGTTTTAAACAGGATCTGCCAAGCAGACCAGGAAGCTAAGAGCCTCTGTCTAGGCTCACCTCCGCCTGCCATGCCAGCGCCGTGGCGTTTAGTGCAGAGATGCGTCCAGCTCCAAGAACCGCAATCGTTTCTCCGTCATCGTCCACCACCTTGAAGTCCAGGTCTTCGTTATACTTCCTCCTTTTGACTTGTCGTCCTGAACGGCGCTTCTGAGAACAAAAGTAAAAAGATGGATTCAGTATGGAGGGAAAAAAGGACCAAGTTCTGGGAAAACTGCAGACGGAAACCAGGGAAGCAGAGAGATTGGGTCTAATTATTACAGTACTTCTGAATTTTTTTCTTTTAATGAAGAGATCCAGCTATTTGACAGGTTTTAGCTCATCTAAACAAAAGATAAAACATCCTGCATCGGGTCTGTCTACAGTGTGCTGCGGGGGGGATTGGAGCGCTTCCTTGCTTCACAGTTTGACGTCTTACACATCAGCTGGTTAACATTTCCCTGCACCCATTCTTACCACAGCGCCATCCTGAGAATCTCCACTGATGAGGTTTCATGCAGCTTCAGCCTCCAGGAGAGCCGATCTCTCTCTGAAAGACGTCTTTTTATTCCCCCTGCTACATCTTTGCTGCTTCTTCGTGACACAACCTTCATCTGGTTGAGCGGATACTCTGCTGTGATTGGTCAGGATTTAGTTCAGTGTGGTGAGGTTGGAAAAGCGGAGAAGCCTCACGTATGTTTGGAACGTGGCGCTTTAGTTGTTAGTAAGTGAAATTATCTACCAATTAAGTGCGTTTTGTCCTCTGAAATACTGTAATTAATTTATAAAGATCATTTGAAATAAGGTAACACAGGCATCTTATTCCATTCCATAACTTGCTTTAATCGAGCATCTATGAGGGGTTTTATGTTCTGGTTTGTTGATGACTGGAGCCTCTGAGGCGGTGATTCATGTGGAGCAACGATTGGTCGGTTTAAATGCTTCCTCTTTAAATCGATTCACTACTTTGGTTGCTTTTATTTGAAATTATTTTAGCTGTACTCACACCGCTTATTTTAAGATTCCATCCAACTTCACAGCAAAGAAGCAATGTCATATTTTTGGTTACCGTATTTAAAATAGTATTTAAATTAATTTAACGTAATTTAATAAAATTAATTTAAGTTTGTTTTTTTAGGAGTTTACAGTTATATCTTACAAAATACTTATTTGTTCAAATGTTCTGTCTACTTTTAAGATCTCTTTAAGGTTGCCATAGCGACCGCTTCCAGCAGGATGCGCCTGGGGCAGACTGAACCTCCTGCAGCCCATAGTGCAGCAATTTTAAAGATCTTTTCTGAGCAACCCGTTTATCAAATGCTGCTCGTTTAAGCTCCGCCTACTCACGGCATTGTCCAGGGGGTCCTGGCTGTCGTCCCCTCCCATGTTGGCGGCCGACGCTGAGGCATCGTCGCCGCTCTCCGCTCCCTCCTGGACAGCCGCCTCCTGGTTTCTTCTCTTCCCTTTCTTCTTCTTCTCCACCGGCGCAGCACCGGGGTCTCTGTAAAGGGTCAGAAGTTAGACACGACTGTGGCGGCTGGATCCACTCACCCAATCAGCATCCAGCAAACTAACACAAGTTAAAACAGAGCGCAGATCTAAAGATTCAGGAATTCTGATCAGGCAGACACCCTGTCTACTTTTAAGGCTTAAAACTTTCCTTTTTGATAAAGCTTATAGTTAGAGTGGCTCAGGTTATCCTGCGCTATCTCTATAGTTATGCTGCTATAGGCTTAGACTGCTGGAGGACATAGCGACCCCCTTTTTCATGATTCTGCTTCATTCTATCTCTATTCTCCCACTCTGCAGAATCTGTTAGTTCAATCTCTAACGTTCTGCTCTCTCTGCTTTTTCTCTCTTCATCTGGTCTGTTCCTGTTTGGCTGTGACTCCATCCTGGAGAGAAATATCAGCTGTGCTGCTGCCATCAACGCCTTTGTTTACAGATGTTGGAGATTGGCCTGTTTTCCAGTGTAGTCCTGTTTCTCTGACTGTGACTGGCTGGTTGTGCTCTCTTCATCCTCTGACATGAGAGCTGGCTCGGTGCTCGTCTGCCTGGCTGTGTTTTTCCTGGACGGGGCCGCCTTTTACAGTTGCTTTTTCTATCTCTGCTTCTGTCTCCTTGAACCCCAGTCGGCCTCAGCAGATGGTCGCTCACACTGAGCCTGGTTCAGCTGGAGGTTTCTTCCTGTT
The DNA here is from genome assembly GCF_016077235.1 of Cyprinodon tularosa. Taxonomy (NCBI): domain Eukaryota; kingdom Metazoa; phylum Chordata; class Actinopteri; order Cyprinodontiformes; family Cyprinodontidae; genus Cyprinodon; species Cyprinodon tularosa. The sequence goes on from NW_024039108.1 coordinate 751,042, forward strand.
AAAAGGGAGTTTTTCCTCTCCACTGTCGCTACAAGCATGCTTAGTGTGAGGGATTGCCTTCGAGTCAATGAGTCGATGCAATCAACTGGTTTTCCTTAGATAGAAACCCTTTGTTGTGAATTGGCTCTATAGAAATAAACTGAACTGAATTGATCAGAACCAAGTGGATCCCTGACAGACTAAGTTTAGCCGGGCCCGTTGTCCAGGGTAGAGGAGGGGCCTGAATCAGTCCCCTACATCCTTTGCTACACATTTTATTTTTTTTTTAAAGATGTTTGCAAGGAAACTGGAGCTTCAATCTTAAGTTTCATAAAAGCTTTAACTATTATTACTTTATTTCGATCCAGTGTAGCACTGGGAAGTAACCCCAGCAGCCATTCCCTCTAACTGGTTATACCTCTGAAGCCGTTTTTCTGAATTCCAAAAAAAAAGAAAATTAAGAACAATCCTGGACTTTGTTTTCCAAGTTTGAAGATGTTTCGCTTTTTCAATTCAAATTGTCATGAAGCCTCAAACTCAACGCTATTCCTGACATTTTGAACTGAAAAAGCTTCCTGGATGGGAAGTGAAACGTCTTCAGACTTGGAATCATAACATATTATACAAATCCATAACAACAAAATGATTGTGGTAATGGAGCACAATAATACTGAAGTGCCAAAAGTGCAAAGTGGCATTAAACACGTACCCATGGCTATCTCCACTATCCCGAACATACGGCTTTACCAGAGATCGGTAACACAAACTGCTCATAGAGCCATATTGGACCAAAAAAACAAAAAAAAGCTCGGCAAAGAACTCATGCTCTTCCTCAACACTGAAGTCCTCAGACATTTTTCTTTCGTTGTTTCTTTCTTTGCACAGGTAAACAGCACATTTCTTCTTCTACGCTTGCATTATCGGCAGAGCAGACGCTGAATGCGCACTTTCGTCTGGTTTGGTCTGCCGCGGTTTCCGTAGACTCGTGAACGCGCTTTTAGGAAATACTATACACTACTGTTTATGCTCTAAAAACATTCTAAATGACTTTGTTTCGAGTAAATTCTGGATGCTACCCACTCAGGACACTTGGAATACATTGGACGAGCAGTATGGAGGAATATTGACACGTTTTTTGTGGACTTTTATGGACCTTTCTGCCTCGGGCACCATAGACCTCCATTATTTGAATGTCAGCAGACAGCAAGAAGCCTCCCAGATCTCCAGATGCATTTGAGATATCAAAAAAGTACTCCAGAGTGTTGTTCAGCATGGGGGTGAGTAGAAAATGAAGGCTAATCATGTTTTGGGTGTACTATTCCTTTAAGGTTCCCGTCAGCGTGAGGAAATATGCTGAGCCTGAAACTGGATCACCGGCTGAACAAAGCAAGCTGTGAATGGGAGCTGGCTGGAACGCTCTTCAGTGTGGAAGCTACGTTTTGAGGGAAACTCCTTAAGTTTCTATTTCAGGATTAGTTTGGTGTTTAACACGACAGAGGATGACAGGAGCAGCTAGTGATGAAGCAGAGGTGTGTCTGGGTTGTTTAACTGGCTCCTACTGCGGAGACCAGAGTAATTTCATTTCAGGGACCAGAGCGCCGCCGCCGGGAAAAGGTCCAACCCACATTACAGACAGGTTTCCCAGCCAGAACTGTTTCACTATAGCTCTGGTGAATTTCAATGGTGAAGTCCTCTGGAAATCTTCAATAATTGTTGTTGATTGCAGATGTGTCTAGTAGTTCCCATTGATTTAGCTTGTAAAGCGGGGAGAATGGCGCTAGGCTTACCGCACCGTGACGTCACTGCTGGAAGATGGCAGGAGGGAGGGGTTACTATATTAGGGTAAAATGGCTGCTACCTAAGACCTGCCCTCTTCTTCTTCTGATTGGCTAATACTGTTAGTTTCAGAGTGCTCCTTTGCTACCATTGGCTGACAAACGCAAGAGGGATTTTGATTGTCTTGTTTTTTGTTTTTTTTTTTAAGTCAATTTATTTTCGAGGGATTCTTTTTACCCACGGACAATCGCTACGAGCCGGAAATCAGGCGTGGGGCCGCATTACTTTAATCCCTCACACATACTTCCCATAATTAGAACAAAAGTAGTGTTGGAACAAAGACAAAAAGTTAGCTGCATTCCAGGAAATACAGGAAATAGAATTTCAGAGAGACTAAATTCCCCCCCCCCCCCCCCCCCCCCCCAATGCCACATAAAGGCTAAAGATGGGATAACCCAAGCTGTGCACCCTATGAAATATTCCTAGCTAAACGTCTGCTTTACTGGCAGGTGAACTCATGAACTCCCGCCCCACCAGCAGACAGAGATAGCAACCTGTGATGGCAGATGTAGAACGTCTGCTCTGTCAAACTGTCCATCATCACCACCTTCCCCTCTATGCTCTGACGGTCTACACCCGCCCCCCACCTTTCTTAAGGGTCCTACCAGTGCGGCCTGCTGTAGAGACCCAGCAGTTCTTACTTGGGTTTGCGGCCCCTCTGTTTTGGCGCCGTGGGGCCTGCAGTCTTGCTGTTGGCCTGGCCGTGACCCTTCCCATGGTTCTGGTCCGCCTGGGTGTTGTTAACTTGAGGCCCGGCTGCAGGGGTTGGAAAGATGAAAAGGATTTTAACATCGGTTAGTCGAACCAAGTGTCGTTTAAGGTTGGAGACCCATCATAGTAATAATGTGAAGTTTAAAGCATGTTTCCATGTTTGCCGGAGCAGTTTGTACTAACAGCAGATCAAATGCAAAACGAGGTGCAACAACTGAAGTCAGCAGCTGAACAAGTGGAAGCTCTAATCTGAAGTGGTTAAAAAAAGCCCAATGAGACGTTCCTACCAACCTTGATTGGTCGCAGCAGGAGGGAGGACTTTGACCTTAGGTTTCCGTCCTCTTTTCCCTGGAACTTTGACAGGAACCGCCGAGGGTTCGGGGGTTTTCACCGCGTTCCTCGGATCCGTTCCGCCGTCCTTCCTGCCAGCCTTTCCCTTTGTCCGACGTTCTTTCCTGTCTTTTCCCTCCTTTGGCTCCTTGCTCCTCCTCAGGGTGAGCACGGGTGTGGCCTCCCTCTCCTCCTTTTGTTTCTTTGGTTTGCTGCTCTCCTTCTCCTCCTCCTCTGCTCCTACTTTCTCCCACTGCGTCTTGTCTTTTTTCTTCCGTTTCTTCTTCACCCTTCCTCCGCCCCCTCCTTCATCCTCCTCGCTGATGGAGGCGTGGGATCTGGGAGCGCCGGCCGTGTGCTTGGCGGTGTGCACGACGCCGACGGCGGCGCAGTGATTGGCTGCGGAAGAGCTTCCCACAGGGGTGAGGATCCGAAGCTGGTCCTTGGAGCCGACGACCAGGTGTGCCCGGGGGATTGTGGGAACCACGGTTTGCGTGTTTCCACCTTGGTCCGAGGAGGCAGCAGCAGGGGAGGCCGGAGGCGGTGTGTGCTTCAGGAGGCCAGTGAACATCTGAAACCAGGAAAACAAGAACAACTGAGCTGGATGTGGTCATCAGGTCAACTGGACAACCTGCTGAAAGGTTGGAAAATTAGAAAGATCTAAAGAGAGTGAGAAAAATAAAATGTAAACATAAAAAAAGTTCATGTTAGAATATATAATATAGAAATAAAAAAATATTAATAAAATCTGTTAAATCATCAAAAACTGTTTAATTTAGGATTAAATATAAAAATACAAAATACGTAGAAACACTTTAATTAAAAAACATTAAAAATTCAAAAGAATTAAACTAACTAAAAATTATTAATCATTCACATAACTTAATGAGGAGCCAGAACAGGCAGTGGGATAAAAAGTAAATAAATAACAATAAACAGTTTTGGTGTTTAATAAAAAGGTTGAGTAATGAGAGGAAATATAAACTGAGGGCAGATAAATAAAAACTATGATTTGAATCGGAGTAACGGTGGCCGGAAAGCAGAAAAGTCCCATTCTGAGCACGTGCTGTTTTTTCCGTGTGAATCATGCTGTGACTAAACACTTAACATGCAGAATAATCCTCCAGCAACCTGCAGGATGCTGCAGCCTTTATCACACGGCCCAAACAGCCATAGGACACGGACAGGACAAGTGTTAAAACCATCTGTATCACGGAAACACAACAAAGAGAATCATTGTTGGATTGAGGTTTGAACCCAAACAGATCTGCAGATTCTATAAATCCACCTGGATGTTTAAATGTTCTGTTCTTCAAAACTGCACCCCTAAAGAGAAGCACCTTTAAAGGAATAGTACACCCAAACCATGATTAGCCTTCATTTTCTACTCACCCCCATGCTGAACAACACTCTGGAGTACTTTTTTGATATCTCAAATGCATCTGGAGATCTGGGAGGCTTCTTGCTGTCTGCTGACATTCAAATAATGGAGGTCTATGGCGCCCGAGGCAGAAAGGTCCATAAAAGTCCACAAAAAACGTGTCAATATTCCTCCATACTGCTCGTCCAATGTATTCCAAGTGTCCTGAGTGGGTAGCATCCAGAATTTACTCGAAACAAAGTCATTTAGAATGTTTTTAGAGCATAAACAGTAGTGTATAGGATTTCCTGAAAGCGCGTTCACGAGTCTACGGAAACCGCGGCAGACCAAACCAGATGAAAGTGTGCATTCAGCTCGGCAAAGAACTCATGCTCTTCCTCAACACTGAAGTCCTCAGACATATTTCTTTCGTTGTTTCTTTCTTTGCACAGGTAAACAGCACATTTCTTCTTCTACGCTTGCATTATCGGCAGAGCAGACGCTGAATGCGCACTTTCATCTGGTTTGGTCTGCCGCGGTTTCCGTAGCGTCGTGAACGCGCTTTTAGGAAATCATATACGCTATATGCTCCTTTATGCTCCAAAAACATTCTAAATGACTTCGCTTCGAGTAAATTATGTACGCTACCCACTCAGGACACTTGGAATACATTGGACGAGCAGTATGGAGGAATATTGACACGTTTTTTGTGGACTTTTATGGACCTTTCTGCCTCGGGCGCCATAGACCTCCATTATTTGAATGTCAGCAGACAGCAAGAAGCCTCCCAGATCTCCAGATGCATTTGAGATATCAAAAAAGTACTCCAGAGTGTTGTTCAGCATGGGGGTGAGTAGAAAATGAATGCTAATCATGTTTTGGGTGTACTATACCTTTAAATGAAGCAGTAGGGCTGGGCGATATAGAAAAAAAGCTTATCGATAAAAAAAATGCATATTGATCGATATCGATAATTATTGAAAAGATTTGAAACCATATTTTATGTGCAGCTCTGCCTGGACTTTTTACAATATTGCTAAATGATTTAATTTTAATAAAAAATACAAACACAGACTTCAAATTAAATCTTTATTTAACCAACTTTTTTAACCATAACAGAATTGTTTTAAAGAAAAATAACTTAAGAGACCTGAGTTATGTTAAAACTGACAAAGAATAAACTAAAGTTACCAGAAAAGTGACCAAAATAAATATAACAAATAAATAAATGCCCCCCCCCCCCCCCCCCCCCAGCACTGAAAATATATATATATTTTCCCGAAATTCCCGAAGATTCCTCGGAGGAGAGCCGCACCGGGGCCTACACAGCTCGTACTCCTGCGGCTGTGAGCGGCTGAGATGATAGAAAAAAAAAAAAAAGTTGGTTGTGTTATCAGACTTCGTTTTCACTGGTTCCCGACACATTTTACAGATGACTGTGGTTTGTTTTTTGTCCGACTTGCCATGACCGAAATACTGCCAAACTTCTTTGAAACAATTTCCTCCGCCTCTCCTTGCTGCACATCTTCATGTGCTCTGTGTTGTGGTTTGAGAGGGCGGCGCTTGGTGACGGCGTGCCTGGGTCCACGATTGTGATTGGTTGGGAGGAAGCAGTGACTAGCATAAACCTACAAGCTAGGCTACAATGAGAAGGAAGGAAAACTGCGTTTCTTTTTTATCGAACTTTTATCGACCTTCTTTTTTTCTATTGCGCCACACGTCTATCGATCGATATATATCGTTATTGAATTATCGCCCAGCCCTATGAAGCAGTCAAAGCAAAGAGTGGGGGATGATCTATTATAAACCTGCTCAGTTCAAAAGTCTCCAGTCATTCTGGGAGCTTCTGTGTCCCTCAGCTCCAGCTAGTTGATCCAGCGCATCCAGAGTCTGACTTTCATGCTGCTGGAGACTTCTTCCTACCTAACGGGAGCCATTCCTCTCCACTGTCGCCATATGCTTGCTGCCTCAAAGCTCATTGCATCAAAAGGTGAATATGAAGTCAGTTCAGTTCAGTCATGAAGAGATTGACTCAGATGCTGGGTAGAGGTGAGTATTGGCATGAGTGTTGCGATTCGATGCATGTTGCAATACTTGGGTGACGATACGATATTATCACGATATTGCAGTATCACTATATAATGCCATATTTTCCCCAGCTATCAAAATCAAATGATGAGATAAAACAGCAAGTGCTGTATATTTTCATCAGAAAATATTGATTAGGTATTATTATCCATGTTGTTTGGGGTTTTCTTCCACTGTGACTGCCTCAAATACAGATTTGGTGCTGCACGCACAGTTAGAGCGCTCCACAGCGCTTTCTGCCAGAGTGGGGGTGCAGAGGTAGCCCATTTTCCCATCAATGTTTTATGTAACCATTTTTTTTTTTTATAGATACTAAGAAGTGAAAGATCGATGTTATATTGGGCAGCCGAATATCACGATATATCGCCAAAACAATTATTTCCCACACCCCTGTTGCTGGGTATGAAAGTTTTAAATCTACCTGTTCATCAAGATGGGAAAGTATAAATCATAGACTACTGCCCAGAAATAAACCAGGATTTCATTAACTTTTCCCATTGCAGCAATCCCTCAACAGTAGACCATGACTGCATTGAATCTACTGTGCAGCATTCCTTGATTAGTAGACCATCAGTGCATTGACTCTTTACCGGGCAGCAATCCCAGTAAAGAGTAAAGACTCGCTTGTGCTCTGAGGAGGTTGCAAGTACCAGGTTCAATCCCAACAGCCTCCACTCTGGGTCCCTGAGCAAGACCCTTCACCTCAAAGTGCTCCCCGGGCGCCGCACAATGGCAGCCCACTGCTCCCCAAGGGGATGGGTTAAATGCAGAGACTAAATTTCTCCATTGTGAGATAAATAAAGTTCAATTTCTAAGAGCAGAGGAGGTTTGCTGCTCCAAACAAAGCAGCTTATTTATATGAAATGTTTGATATGACATTTGCTGTTTATCACAGAGGTTACAAAGCACTGATATAGAGCATCAGTAGCGGGGCATCTCTTCTTGAAATGAGTCAAGTTTGTGTTTCTGGTGATAGAATAAGCCAGAGGAGGAGAAATGACTAAATGCTTCATCTTTTATCAACCAGCAGATGCCAAAAGATTTTGTCAACAGTGTCAGTTCCACAGGGAAACAAAGCAAGGATTCTTTTCTGTGAAACATTTTCAATGCAAATCAATCATCCAGTCTTCTAAACATCTCTGCAGAATTTCCTCTTCCAGGAAACACTGTTTGCTAAAACATTTGCTCAAACTGCGATAACCTAAAGCAGCAGCTGCCAGGCAGGTCCGGAGAACCTTTGCCGCCGGGCGTTTCAGCGCTTCTGTGACGAACATCAGCTGTGCTGCAGAAGACCAGGCAGGTGTTTCCTGCCTGCATGCAGCAGAGAGGTAAACCATGATCGATGGCTCCTGTAGGAACATCCATCAGCATCCGATCGCAGCGCTGCATCCTCTCCGTTATCTGCAGAAACGCTCATCATCATAAATATTCATGGCCAGTTGGAGGACCTCAAGGTCATTGCAGCATGTGGGCAAATATCCATTTGGATCCAACATGCAGAGGAGCCTGAATTACCAGCAGCCAGATAAGATCAGACGCAGCCAGGTTAAATCAGGCAGAACTCAGTCTAAATGTGAAGCTTCTGCAGCTCAGCATCCACTGATGCACAGGAGACAGCAAAGAAAAACATTTACGACATTCACCATGAAGCCAGTCTGTGTTTGGACTCAGACAGCGGATTCAAACGCGAACCTTTGCAGATACGCTTTAGTCGTGGAGCATTAGACAGGAGGTCTTTCTAACCAAACTGTGGAAGCATATTTTTCCTTGGCCTATTTGTGAGATAATATATTTTGTGTGTGCCTTTCCTCTACCAAGATAGGGGTGATTGTTTAGAAGTCTTGTACCAGTCTGTATGCTGGGGTTATGTAGGGAGTTAAGATTGGGGATCACAGAAAGCAGTTGCCTCTCTACACTATACAAGGGTGAAGGGAGGGTCATGAGAGATAAGACTGAGTTCACCCAGCCTCCTTCATGCTGTGAAACGGGAGACCTTATTATCTGGCTAAAATGTATGTACTTGATGAATTGAAGTGTTTTTTCTTGGGAATAACCAAATGTTCTTGTGTGAGAAAGTTCTTTGTGTAAGGGTGGGATAGTTTCCAGGGAGAATGTGTGTATTGGGAGTTGTTGTACAAATGTATGTACTGAGCTTGGCCCAGTCAGAGCTCTATCTCTCCGTCTGAGGACGTTAAATACATTTTGACATTTTCTCGCAAAAGGCTCCGCGTCCCCCTTAACTCCACCAAGCACCTATCATTAGCCCCATTTACACTACCGTTTTGAAACCGTGCCGAGCACAGGAACCAAGATAACTGTGGAGTGTAAATTGTATGCAAAACTGAACCGGAACCCGCCAGCAACACAATCGAACCGCGCTAACATGGTACTACTTCATCAGTAGGGCTCGGCGCGGTTCACTTCTGGCACGGTTCTCTGATAACAAAGAGCGCATGAGCAGACGGCATCATCTCCTTACAGTCAGCCTCGATCTTCTAGCTGGTCCAACTTCACGAGTCGCTTTCCAAAATGGTGGTCATACAAACAAAACAAGCCGGTAAGGTACCAAACAGGAAATGCCTATAGTGTAGAGCGGATGCAGATTTGACCAATCGGATGCCTCCTGTCTGCGGCACCGTCTGCGGTTATCCAACAATTTTAGAGAGGGGCATATGTGCGTTCACTACGACAAACACCCAGATGACCTGGTTTCTGAGTATAAGCCAGCTTTTATTCTACACCACATTCAGCCGTCCACCCAATCACACTGATGGTGGTGAGCTAAACTTTAGCCACAGCCGCTCTGGGGCTTACTGATAGAAACCAGGCTGCCGTTCACAGGGGCCGGCCACCGGGCCATCTGACCGCCATCAGTAACAATTCGACTAAAGTGTCTAGCTCAAAGACACAATGACACTGAGAGCCAGAGCTGCGGTTTAAACCGACAACCCCAAATGATCACCAACAATCACCAAAGTCTTCATACAGGAAGCAAAGAAGTATCTGGTTTAAACTGGTCTGGATGTTCAGGAACTTGAAATTGAGACATTTTTATTTTCCAACATTTTTTTTGTTTTTTTATTATTGTTCCTTTAGATTTTATTTTAAAAATGTCACTATTACTCTTCACTATTATGTTTTTTTTTTTTATTCTTCTAAGGTCTACATTTGTGTGACCATTTTTTCTATAATCTTTTTGCTGCTGCCCTTATCAAGAAGAAAGGACGATGGGATCTGGAAAAGCAAAAGATAAAAGAATATGTAGAAAAACAAATAAAAACAACAAACAGCCAATTTACAATTAAATTATTTTGATTAAGAAGTTTAATTTTAAATTCTCAAAATTTTTAATAATAGAGATTGAGGGATAAGGGTTTTGGAAGGCTGTTGGCGAATCCAATTAACTTTTATCGGAAAATTCAGCATATATATATATATATATATATATATATATATATATATATATATATATAGCGATATAAGTGTGCTCCATAATGGTGATATAACATTTTAACATATTTTTTGTATTTGGATAAATGCCTCAGTCTCTCCCGACAGCTTTGTCAGTGATGGGGATTCGAGGCGAACAATGAGCAACCATGTCAACCACAGACAGGAAACTGAGCTCTTCAGCTGCTCAACGCAGAGCTAAAAAATTAGCATGATTGACAACGTCACCAATCGTCCTCGTTTTGAATGAGCTGTACCCACAATGTCTCCAACTTCAGCGTCTGATGAATGAAAGAAAGATTACTGGATGCAGGCGGTGTAGAAAGGAGGCTGCTCATAAAGCAACAGCTGGTCGCAGCTTAAAGTTACAGTCAGAAGAAAAGCTAAGTGCTGCTTTTAAAAAAAGAGCAGAGAGTAACCTGTTCACCACTGATCCTTTAGGGCCAATTCTTCAGGCGGATTCTGCTTTTTGTTTCTCCAGTTGCATGATAAAATGACAGCATGATAATAAATGTTACACTATTCTCAATCTGACATTAATAAACCAAAGAAAACATCATGTGATCTCGAGCACAAGCGCTCCTTCTAATCGGTGTGTTTTTAACCGCTCAGTTCCTCCTGGTGTCGTTTTGGGGCTAATGAATGGGGCTTAAAGATGGATCAGAACCTTGTTACTGCTCATGGTCTGAGTAATGGTTGTATTCATTCATTTGTATTTAATCTGTGAGGCAGACACCTTGTCTACTTTTAAGGGTAGGCTTAAAACTTTCCTTTTTGATTAAGCTTATACTTCGATTGGCTCAGGTTATCCTTAGCTATCTCCATAATTATGCTGCTATAGGCTTAGAGTGCTGGAGGACATAGGGACCCCTTTTTCATCATTCTGCTTCATTCTGTCTCTATTATCCCATTCTGCTCTCTCTGCTTTTTCTCATAGTAGCTTTGCCTCATCTGTTTCTGTTTGGCTGTGACTCCATCCTGGAGAGAAATATCAGCTGTTCTGCTGCCGTCAACATCAACATTGTTTAAAGATGTTGGAGTTTTTCAGTGTAGTCCTGTTTCTCTGACTGTGACTGACTGGATGTGCTCTCTTCATCCTCTGACATGGTAGCTGGCTCGGAGCTCATCTGCCTGGCTGTGTGTTTCCTGGACTGTTTCCTGGTTCTGCTGGAGGTTTCTTCCTGCTAAAAGGGAGTTTTTACTCTCCACTGTCTCAACGAGCATGCTTAGTGTGAGGGATTGCCTTCGAGTCAAATGAGTCGATGCAATCAACTGGTTTTCCTTAGATAGAAAACTTTGAATCAATTTGACTGTATCATCTGGTAAACTGCCTGGAGATGACATGTGTTGTGAATTGGTGCTATATAAATAAACTGATTTGAATTGAATTCAGTAAAACCGGATGATCTGACTGGATCCACTCATCCCAAGGAGCGCAAAGAAGCAGACAGGAAACAAGATTTTAATTTATCCAGAGGTGGAAAAGCTAGTTAGGCAAAAAAAAAAAAGACTGATTCTGTCTCTCAGTCAGTCTGGGTTCAGCTCAAAGGTTTATAACCAGCCTGCTGGAGTAAATTACCAAAGTTCTGACCAAAAATAACCAGATAACATTTTTAAAAAGCCTTTAATCTGCAGAGAAACTCCTTCAGCATCACAGAGGAGCAGTGTTGAAAACACAAAGACGACGGGTCGGAGCGTGTTTTGTTTGCTGTTATGTGAGCTCCGTCCATCTGCACATTAAGTGAGAGGCGGCTCATTGTCCACATGGTTTTCTGCTCCGGTGTCACCCTCACAAGCTGTGGCACGTTTCTGCACTCACCAGATGAAGAGAATGTGCTGTGAGCGTGAGCGGACCGGGCCCAGTACAGGAATTACGGGGAGCACTGGGTAAGATAGTTTGGATGATGGAAAATTCCTGACAGGATTCCAACGTTCAGCCTCCAACTGGCTGGATGCAGCTTCTTCAGAAACATCAGCGCCGTTATGGATCCTCACGGTTCCCACTGATCTGCATTTTTCATGTTAGATCAAAAATTCTCAAAAATCTATGAAAATTATTTTTTTTGTTTATTTTAATATGGTATGCAGGAGGTCAAACAAACGTTCATTATTTTTTCCAATTCTATAATAAATACATTTAAACAATAAGTGTAAAAATTTATTTCAAGGAAAAGTTGCGTCACAGGCGTGGAGATCAGTGGTCATGGCCTGCAGCACATGTTTTAGCACAACGCGGTTCCAGGCACACAAAGTGGCTGGTGTGTGTCGAACCATGGATACCAAAAGGGAAAAAAAAAGGAAAATAGCTTATGAGAACAGTAGGCCTCAGCAGATGGCCGCTCACACTGAGCCTGGTTCTGCTGGAGGTTTCTTCCTGTTAAAAGGAGTTTTTCCTCTCCACTGTCGCTACAAGCATGCTTAGTGTGAGGAATTGTATTCAGGTCAATGAGTCGATGCAATGAACTGGTTTTCCTCAGATAGAAAATGTTGACTCAATGTGACTGTATGATCTGGGTGAATTGTCTCTGTAAAGTGCCGTGAGATATTGTGAATTGCCGCTATAGAAATCAACTGAATTGAATTGAGATAGTAAAAAATTACTACGGACGTGGATTAGGGCCACTGAAAAAAAAAACAAAAGTTAACTGATTTTCAAATTTTGTTTCAGTATAATATGAGAAAAAAGTCAGAATCCTGACTAAAATCTCAGAAAACTGACTTTAATCTCAGAAAACTGACTTTAATCTCAGAAAACTGACTTTAATCTCAGAATTTTGGATATTAAAGTAAATGGGCATCCTGAAAGTAGAAATGTGGCATCACTGACAAAGCTGTGAGTTGTTCGGGAGGGTCAGTACCACATTGGTGGAAAATGATGGAATTAGGCGACCTTTTATTAGCCTGAGGGGTCCCTGGTGATGCCGTTTCATTAATGGAAAAACAGAAGGTGATTAAAACAAGTGAGCTAGTCTCTAAAACAGACATGGCTATGCCTTGATGCTAACATGTTTGTTAGCTTTCAGAATTCAGTCAAAAATCTGAGATTAGTCAGGATTCTGAGTCTTTTTTCTCATATTATACTGAAATAAAATTAAAAAATCAGTTAACTTTTTTATATTTTCAGTGGCCCTAATCCTCTTCTGTAGATTACTCTAAAATACTTTTGCTTAAAATGTTTTTCAAAGTTTTATTTCTTTTCTATTTTTTTCAAGTTTCCATAAAAAAAAAGTGGTTTTGACAAAAAAAAAAATGGTGCAAAATTGAGTCCATATCAAAGCAGCCCATAATACCTGCTGTTGATAACCCTCCAGGCAGCAGATGCATTCATGCAGAACGTGGGACCCGCTGGTGCCGTGAGAGCCATGCAGACGTGCATCGCTCCGACACACAAGCAGGATCTTCTTAAGCTGGCCTCGGATCAGAACAGCCCAGCCTTTAGTTGAACCTTTACCTCAGCGAACCCTGACCCAAACCAGAACCCCCAGGCGTGAGGTTCTGGATCATCGGCCCAGAAGGTTCTACAATTAAGACCAAAAACCAGCTGATGAGGAACACAGGCACGCAGCCTCATCATCAGTCCGCTTGAGGAACGGGTATCAAGGCTGTTGCCATGGAAACTGGCTCCCCGTGCCAGCCAGGCAGCGCTTTTGGGATGCGGGAGGCAGGCGTAAACACGTGGTCACCATGGCAACCCTCCTCCTCTGCTTCTGACGTGGAGCTAAATGTCAGCAGCTTCGTCCCAGATAGTTTGTCAGTGAATCAGAATCAAACTCCAGACGTCAGCTAGAAACTGGACCGCATCACAAACGGATCAAAACAGCCGACTGACGACGCAATCTGGACCACAGGTCACTTCAGTAATTACCTCCACTCTGTGATATGAAGGACATTTAAGGCTAACAGAGGGGAAATGAACATGTCTGAATATCTTCTGCCTTTTTTATTGAACACATCTGTCGCTGCTGCTGATTGTTCTGCTTTAACAAAGATAAGCTGAAGTTCTGCATAAGAGAGCAGACCCTTCAGACTACAAAGAGAAAACTCCACCAAATGAACATGCTTCGACATGTTTCCATTCCCAACAAGCTTTCTGTAGCATCAACAAGCCTCCGCAGAATCAAACCAAGTCACGACGTCATTTCTATCCTTCTTTCCTACAAGAAGAGAAGAAGAGCTCCTTTGGAGAGACGGGAATCGGAGTCCTGGACCGGGTCCGGTACATTAAACGTACATGCAGGGGGGGATGTACCATTAGGCAATACTAGGCAGTTGCCTAGGGCCTCAAGCTCATGGGGGCCCCATAAAACTGTGTTTACATGCATAGTTAATACGACTATTCCTTATTTGAGTACAGTAATTATGTTTTTGATAAAAATCCTTTCGCTAAAATGCCATCAGAACGCTGATAATATTAGGTGTGTCTCAGCCCCCCCCCCCCCTCCCCCTTCAGTGTCCATATTGGATCAGTCCATTTGCTGCACATGTTCAGAAAGGTCCAAACAGATAGCAGCAAACCATTTGAAAACAAACGGTGTGAAGAGCAGTGTTGCCACTTATGTTGCTATATTTAGCCAATTTTCAGCGCCTAGTATCAAATGTAGCGACTTTTTCTGCTACTGGAGACTTTGGCAACAACATTTAAAAGCAGCGAACTCTGCTCTCCAGAGCAAGTAGATTGGTAACCCCGCCTCCTGCTCTCCTCTATCTTGTCTGCTGTCATGATTCATGCAGCTATTATTTCATTCAAATGAAAAATGGAGAACAGATGAGCAGATCATGGCTTGTCTGCAGTGAAAAGAAGGACTGTGTTATTTACTTTTGCCTTTTTGGAAACACAAGAAGAAGCAAACAGCTAAGTGAGTTTAGTGATTGAAAAAAATCTTTCATTCCTTTTGAGACAGCATGAAAAGTCAGCTGAGTATAAAACAGAGAGGAAAACCAGAAGAAAAGGGACAAGAAGAGAGGGACACAACCTAGAACAGATAATGTATGTCTATTCTATTAACATTTCTCTATCTGTAGAATGGGTGTGTTTTATGTGTTGTCTTCTGAGTTCAGAGGGCCCCCTGCCTGTCTTTGCCTAGGGCCCCAAATTTCCTAAATCCACCCCTGCATATATTTATACATGTTGAGAGAAAAAAACTATATTATTTCACGGGTGCCAGTAAGGATAGCCTATATATGAACAAAATGCAGGTATCATAGAGTTACAGCATGAGGAAAACATATTTTCTTATTAATTAACTTATTTCATTTAACTAATTAAATAAAATATGCCAATTTAAAAATGTACAGCAACAGAATTAAGTACAGTTTTTGTCAACAACACCAGAACATTACCACCTCAGAGAGATTAGTATTATTAAACTAAAAAACAAGAAAAGCAAACAAAAGAACCAAATGCACTTCTTATTAAAGAATATCCAGATTTTTTTAAGCAAAGGGGCAAACCTTCTCACTTTGGCCAATTTACAGCTGTTACTCTGTGAGCGTAGCGCACACCGGATGTGAGCGTCTGGCAATGTTCTTTACTTCCTCTGTTATTATAAACATTTTATTGTTTTGCTTTTCTAGACTTACGCCCACGTCCTTGCTTTCTGAATGCCATGTGTGTAACTTGCGTAAAAAATGTCACATAGCTAGCGTAAAAACTTCACGTATCTTGCATAGAAAAAGAACAAGTTACGTAGGTGGTGCTGCCCATCACTAGGCTCTGGTGCTGCCTGGAACCGTTAAAAGAACCGTTAATTGAGCTGCCAAACGGTGCCATGGAATTAGAACACAAAGAACCGGTTCTGAACAAGAACCGGTTTTTCATTTCCATCCCTACATACCACCATATCTTGTCGTTGTGTTTGCTTTGACAATGTAGCTATAATTTATGAAAAAGGCAGCATATTGTCAGTATTACAGTTTGAAGTAAATAGCTTGTGATCTGCTAAGCATTAGCCTAGCCACCGTGTTTACACTTCTTCTTCGTCTCTGGTTACTAACAACAGGTGATTACCAACCCCTGCTGTACATGTGGTGTCAGGTCAATGAAAATATCATTTTCATATATTCAAGCTTGAAATAATAATTTTAAAAAATTTCTGTTGCCAATGACAAACGTCAAACACTTCCAGTCAGTCTGATACTTTGTCCCATTACTCCATCAGATCTCCCCTGGAGCAGTACCGTTTTGGGGCTGTGTCTGGGCAACGCCAACTTTCAACTCGCTCCACTTATTCTCTATGGTCTGGAGATTTGCAAGGCTACTCCAGTACCTTGGGAAGCTTTTGAAGGAGCTACTCTATTGGCAATGTTTTGGATCATGTTCATGCTGGAAGACCCAGCCACTTTCTATCTTGAATGCTCTCACTGATTGAAGGAGGTTTGGGCTTAAAATCTCCCCATGCATGGCCTTGTTCATCTTTCCTTAACACGTATTAAACATCTTTCTGCCTTGGCAGAAAAAAAACATCACAGAGCATGATGTTTCCACTACTGTGCTTCTTGGGACGCAACTCGGCTTTCTTCGTCACTTTGTCCATGTCAGAAAGTTATTTTTTGGCCTCATTTACCACGTGGTATCCTTCCAGTCCTCCTCTGGATTATCCATTAGCTCACAGGCAAAATTCAGACAGGCCTGGACAGGTTCTGTCTTAAGCAGGCGGCCTCACCTGCCCCTGCAGGATGCGAGTTCCTCTAAGCGTAGCGCTTTAGTGATGTAGCCTTCGGAGTTCTGGGATTTTTGTTCGTTTTTCTCATGATCTTTTCGACCACACAAGATCCGTGTGGAGGGAGATCATTAATAGTCTTGTATGTCTTCCATTTTTTAACTTTGAGTTATTTACATGCACCCGCTTCTGTCTTGTAGATTCCCTCTCCCATGCCTGGTTCAGCAGCTCTTTGGTCTGTTTGAGGCTGCGGAAAGGTGTCTTTTACACAGAACAAAAGTTCAAACAGGTGTCATGTTTCACCAGTTGTGCAGCGATTAATCAGACTCAATTCCCTTAATTTTACAGTATTATCTAATCAATACTTAGCTGTGAAACCAATTTTATCCATTGATCTTATCTTCCTCAGTAAGTTCGGAAAGATAACATTGATATACGATACCATATATGAATGTACAAGTTACACCTTTTGAATGCATGAAATAAATGAAATGAAATAAATCAAGTTTTTCAAAATATTCTAATTTACTGGCTTTTACCTGTATATAGAAGGTGTATTGTGTAATTAAAAAAAGTAACTATTGTCTGAAACCTAAAACTGGTGCACTAGTTTTTGACTAATCTTTTTTCTCACCATCTTCAGATTCTTCACTTTGTCCATTATTAAAATATATTTTCTACAATGATGCACAATCCTGAGCTGCCACACACAT
Source organism: Cyprinodon tularosa (assembly GCF_016077235.1). NCBI lineage: Eukaryota > Metazoa > Chordata > Actinopteri > Cyprinodontiformes > Cyprinodontidae > Cyprinodon > Cyprinodon tularosa. The sequence continues at coordinate 768,168 of NW_024039108.1, forward strand.
CATAACCTCCTCAGATCTCTGAAAATAATTATTAATAGATTTATTTAGTCCTGTGAACCAGATTGACTGATATGACGGCGTAACGACACCTCCAGGATACCCACTAAAAACGTTGAGTCATCCTTTAGTTTCACACTGACTCATGATAGCAAACAAGTATCATCCAAATCTGAGCTGAACATCAAACATATCCACAGAAAAACAGCAAGAGTGAAGCAGCAAAACAAGCAGACAAACCAAAAGAAAACATGGAATTCACAACTGAGCAATGATGTGGAAATGCTGGAAATGTACCAGATATCTAACATTAAAGGAGAAGCCCGGTCATATTCAGAATTCAAACTTCTGAAAGTACTTTAAATATGAAATTATTACATACTGTTCAATAAATTATAAGTGTTTTTAATTAAGAGTAATTTTCATTTGAATGTTCTTTACTGGAGGCATCCATGTTTGTCACAGAACACTACTGTCACCTACTGGTTTGTGACGTCACGGTGCGGTATCGGCTGTTGAAGCCGCACCGTGGTGTGGATGGGGCCGCCTTTTAGTATCTCTGTTTCTGTCAGCCTCAGCAGATGGCCGCTCACACTGAGCCTGGTTCTGCTGGAGGTTTCTTCCTGTTAAAAGGGAGTTTTTCCTCTCCACTGTTGCTACAAGCATGCTTAGTGTGAGGGATTGCCTTCGAGTCAATGAGTCGAAGGCAATCGAAAAACTTTGAATCAGTTTGACTGGATTATCTGGTGAACTGTAAAGTGCCTTGAGATGACATTGTTGTGAATTGGCGCTATAGAAATAAACTGAATAGAATTGCTTTGATCAAGTCCCAGTGCTGTATCTGGTGTTTGTCACAACGCACTATTATCCAAGTCATCTTGAAAACATTCTTCTTCCAAATGTTGGCTACATATTACGTTGTTTTTTTTCTGGCCAGACGTTCGATGGTAAATCCTCTTTTTAAGCTAGCAATCCAACGATGAACCCGTCCGTGGAGGATCAGGAATCGGAAAGGTGAAACAACTCTTTTTTTCTACTTTTACTCTATGTATTCCAACATCCAGCTGCCATGCACGTGGGCATTGTCAGTTTCACTATAGCTCTGGTGAATTTCAATGGTGAAGTCCTCTGGAAATCTTCAATAATTGTTGTTGATTGCAGATGTGTCTAGTAGTTCCCATTGATTTAGCTTGTAAAGCCGGGAGAATGGCGCTAGGCTTACCGCACCGTGACGTCACTGCCGGAAGATGGCAGGAGGGAGGGGTTACTATATTTGGGCAAAAATGGCCGCTCCCAGACTTTATTGTTTTTATTTTTTCACTGATTAATGCTAAATTTATTAAATCACCACGAACATATTAGTTTTAGGTATAAATAATGATCCATGGTTATTCCTTGCTGACCGGACTTTTCCTTTAAGATGAAGGTTAAATGCAGTTCAACACGTCTCGGTTCATGTTTGGTGAAAGTACAAACCTGCTGCTTGTCCTTCTTGAGGATTTTCATCTTCTCTCCGTTCACAGCATCTGTTAAAATGAAAAAAAAAAGTGATTATTATCCAAATATGTTGTAGGCAAGTAAGAAACCATCAGAGATTAAAAAAATCTAACCTTTATGAAAATAAAGGTCATAGCTACTTTTTTCCATAGAAACAATTTGTTCACCAACATCCACAGTGGCCCAGATTAAAAACTTATAATGAAAACAAAAATATTTTATAAATTTTGACAGGTCCAAAATAGATAAATATTTACTTTTGTTTGTGATACAAACATTGACATGACAAGGTTTTGCACCAATGGGAATAGCAGAATCCCACATCCTCTGTAAGCGCTTAGCTCCAGACCTCCTGCACAGAGAAAAGCCTACAGCCTCCGCTGTTCCTCCCTTCCTGCTGCACTCTGAGTTCCTCGGAGCTCGAGGAGAGCATGAGCGTTATCATTATTAAATTCATAGGAGCAAAACATGCGGAAATGAACGCTTAATTTCAGCATCCAGCATATGTTCAGCTTCTGCCCAAATATTTTCCTTTTGTTGTGGATTTTTGTAACAGGGATACCAGGATCTTCCATGGTTTCTATGAACTATGTTTGTTCTCTGCTTCCAAACTCAAGATTTCTTCATCTCTGCCTGTGATAACAAGTTTGTTTTAAAGTTGTAAGATGCGCTTTTGGAAGTTTTGACTGGATTTGATTAAACTTTTAAGCCTCTCGGTATAAAATAAATATTTTGATTGACATGAGAAACCTGCTTCCTGGTATGTGAAGTACCAATAGTCTGTATCCAATTATTCAATTGAACGGTCTTAGTTTTTGGGAATATATAAGAATTATGCTTTCATTTGTAGTTACCAATATATCATTACTACATTTTGATTTAACAAACCAGATCTTCTCGTTGTTCTTTTTCCTGTTGGGTGAGATTGCAATTGTGGATCTTGACCTGGCCGGACCGGAGCCAAAAATAGCTCGGCTCCGTATTTTGACTGTGAAGGACGGATTTAGGCGTCTTCAGATCCAAATAGCTCCATGATGGAGCAGAGAAACAGATTCTCTACATATAACTTTTTAGATTCAAGCCAAAAAATTAAAGTACCAAAAAGCAACCTTGAGGATATATTCAATTAAATTAAGAGTAAATATATTTAAGACTTTTTTTTAACCTATTTCTAGATTGTTTTTCCAGTGTTTGCAAATCTAGATAGGTCATTTTTTCTTAAAATAAGTGCATTTGTTCTTGGTTTGAGGAGGAAAAAAAGAGACATTTTTCAAACAGAACAAGACAATTTACATTCAAAATAAGAAAAACGCAATTGTATTGTCTTATTTCAAGTGCATATTATCCAATTATCTTATTTTATTAGTAAAATACTCATTTCATTGGCACCTCATTTACCTGCTCAAATTAAGGGTAAAAAAAGAAATTGTTTTCTTATTTCTAGTTTTTCCAGTGCAATGAAGAAATACACTTGTGAAATCGGCTCTTATTAACAAACAGAAGATGCACAAAGGAGGAAACGTAGTATATACAGTGGATGTAGGGGGCTGAATCGGTCAGGCAGCAGCTCCATCACTTTAACATTAAGGGTGCAGCGGATCTCAACCGAAGAGGCCACCTCAAGTTGCAGGAACAGCTTTAGATTGAACAGAACTTTAGATCAACCAACCCTGCAAAAGCCTGAGAGGCTGGTCATAGCTTAAAGCGCTCTGATTTATGTTTGTGTTTATCACAGTCTCTGTCAAGGGTTTCTTCCCCATCTTTGTTGATGAAGTTATGATGAACAATGCTGCGGAGGACGTGAATAAATAGACAATCCTATCGCACAGCATTAACTGCTTCAGAAAGATTTTGACCAGAACATTATAAAAGGGATCAAATGTGACTAAAGCAGGTATGGAAAGCCAAACATGCAGCATATTTCATTAAATAAAAAATGCAAAAATCTCTATTTTGAATATATTAACATTTAAATGTTACCTGAGATGCTTGCATTAAATCAAAATAGTTTTTTATCCTTAATAAATAAATAATGAAATATTTTTCACTTAATTAACGATTAAATATGTTTCTCTTGGTTCCAGAGATTGATCGATCAGGACTTTATTTTATATATTTATGGGCCCGGGACAGAGCTGTCCTGCTTGATGTGACATGCTGTCAATCAGTGCTATAGAATCAAAATAAACTGAAAGCCTGACCGGACCTTCCTGAGGAGAAAAGCAGTCGTGTTGCAGCAGTTTTTCACTCCAACCTTCTGACTGTCAACCGATTGAATCCAAATCAGGAGTCCAGGGATCAAACATCAACCTCACCGGGAAAAAATGTGCTGCAGGTTCCTTGAAAAGGGAAAAAGGGAGTTTTCCACGTTTTCTGCTGATCTTAACATTCAGCTTAAAACATCAAAGATTGCCCTTTTTTTGCATTTAATCTCTAGGAACCAATATTGATTTTTTCCACTGCAATTACATATGAGCCATACCAGAAAGCAATAACCTCATATTATGAACACACCACCACTTTACTACACCAAGGACTCTCCAACCATGATTATAAATAACTACAAACTCACTCAGGCTGTTCACTAGATGGTTAAAACCCCTTAGGAAAAAATGCTCAGATGCTACAGCCCCAACTGTAAACTAGTGATGCACAATATAATCGGCCCCCTATCGGTATCGGCCTTAAAACTGAATATCGGACATCGGCCACCCCACCGATATTTAACCCGATATTTGATCAGCTTCTGAGTTTCTAAAGTCTAAAAAATAAAATAAAAATACTACTTCTTCTTCTTCCTCAAAAACTTCTTTTTTACAGATTTAAAAACTTCTAAAGACGAGGGAAAAAATATTGATACATTAAAATATCCCAATTAGGGCTGCAACAACGAATCGATAAAATCGATAAAAATCGACTTTTAAAAGCGTTGGCAACGAATTTCATCATCGATTAGTTGTGTCGCGCGATTATTGCGTCATCCGCCGCGCCGTCATCACTGCCTCTTGACTGAAAGAGGAAGAAAAAAAAATATGGCAGAGCGAGTCAGCGCCGCAGGAGCAGTGTTGCCAACTCAGCGACTTTTCAGACCCCTCCAGTGACTATTTTTCAAAAAAGCGACTAGCGACAAATCTGGCGACTTTTTTCGTTTTCACTTGCGGCTTTTGGAGACTCTTACGTGAAAGCATGTATCGTTCCTACTCTGCCGTGGGGCGCCTCCCCCCGCTCCCGCAGGAGTCCCTCTCAGCTGCAGTCGGAGCCTCAGCGTCCAGACTGCAAATGAAGCGCGCATGCACCGGGATTGACGGCGCAAATTGATCACAATAATTAAAATAGCCTGCGCTTTGTAAAGCGAAAAAAGTGATAAAATGCAACTTTTTTCAAAAGAAATTAACATGGCACGGAACCACCATGTTTGTTTGGTTTTATAGTGGGGAAACGTAACGTTAGTTTCTCAGGTAGCTCATCTGATGCTTTCCTTACCGTGTTAGTAGGTTACAGACAGTGATAAGGTTGGCTACTTATTTTACTTTTAATTTCATTTGAATTAGCTTAAGTAGCGTTTACATTTACTTAATAAATAAATTAACTTGCAAATTATGAGGGCAAGGCTTTTAAAGTTTAAATCTTCTGGCGAAGATAAAGTAAAGAAGATCCTGCAATTTATGGAAGTAAAGCAGAATAAAATCCAGCAAGATCAGTAATATGTCAATTAATTATCTGCCACATTCCCATGTAAATATCTGTCTTTGGAGGATGTGTTTTTTAGCACCCCTAGTTCTCTCATTTTTATTCCAAATACAATTTATAATTTGAATCACAGGGCTATTTTTATCTCTATGGTTCAGTATTTTCTCAAGCAGCAACTTTAACTGCTATACTTCCCTGTCTTAAAAGGCAGAACTCTTCTAGTCTAAAAAAAACTCATTTGTTGAAATGGGGGGCCTATTGTTTGAACCCCTTAGGGGCTTTTAAAAACAAAAATGTCTTTTTTTGCGCTTTATGAAACAAAGTACCCTATATTTTGTGGATGTACAGCTACATTTCTCATGTAAGTTTGCGTAGTTTTAACACAAACATTTATTTTTCATATTGCACCAGTACAGTTAATGAGCAACCTGTACTTGTGTGCTTGTTTGTTCTGTCTAAAATGTTTATTTTGGAATAAAGAGGTTAATATAAAAAATATTTTTTGTCCGATTCATCGATTAATCGAAAAAATAATCGTCCGATTCATCGATTTTTAAAATAATCGTTAGTTGCAGCCCTAATCCCAATATCTTCCTATGCTGATATATTGCCATTTAAAAACACCATATCAATCTCTTTTACTAATGAAATATTGCTATATGTCATCGTTATGCTACGAAATCCCCCGAACATTCACGAAATGTTGCCATATTTTTATATGTTGATATATTGACGCGGTATCGATCTAATTTACTAACAAAATCTCACAAGAATTTGCAAAATATCACGAGTTTGTAACAGAACGATTAAATTTCACGAGATTTTGAAAGTAAAATAGATCGATACCGCGTTTTTTAAAATCAATTTGATATCAGCATATGAAAATATATTTGAGTATATTATTTTTCAAAGTGTCAGAAATGGATAACAAAACTGCTATTTTCAATGGCTACTTATTTTTGTCCAGCTTTAACATCGGTATCGATATCGGTTATCGGCTACACGAGTTTTAAAATATCAGGATATCGGCCAAAATCCCAATATCGTGCATCCCTACTGTAAACCCATCACATTTTCCTTTAAATCTAAATACAGAGCTGTTTTTATCAACTTCTATAATATAAGGGCCCAATAATAAAAATGTATTCTTGTGATTTCGTAAAGATGGAGTCTTAAAAGCTTTCAAAAAAAGCATTTTCCACTGTCCTCACAGGCACCATGAAAAAACACTTCATTATTAATCCAGCATGAAGTGCTGATATAACACTAGAGTCAACATGTTGCAGAACTGTAACTCAAAAAGTGTTTCAGCTAAGACAGAAATTATTTCTAAATCGCGAGAAGAATAATCGAATTGAATTTTGATATTTAAATTAATATTAAGTAGGAATGTACACAAATAATCGAGTTATGATTGTCGATTGATGAGTTTATAAGAGAAAATAATCGTCCCATTCTATGTATTAATGCTGAGCACTTGGAAGAAGATATAATAGCAATTAGTACACGGAGAAGGCTTTTCTAAGTTAAAGGAAAAGTCTGGTCATATTCAGACTTGGATAATAGCGCGTTGTGACAAACACCAGATACAGCACTGGGACTTGATCAACAGCCGATACCGCACCGTGACGTCACAAACCAGTAGGTGGCAGTAGTGTTCTTTAATAAACATGGATGCCTCCAGTAAATCACATTCACATGAAAATTACTCCTAATTAAAAACACTTATTTATGCAACAGTGTGTAATAATTTCATATTTAAAGTACTTTCAGAAGTTTGTATTCTGAATATGACCGGACTTTTCCATTAAAAAAAAAAAAAACCTCATCACTGTTGCAGGTTTTCAAGTCTATCGGTTGTTTCTTCCACCTTAGTGGAAGTTTGCAGGTCCAGCAGAGTTACAGTGAACCTCCTGGCTCTCCTCTTCCATGTTTGAACAGTATGTAACAATTTCATATTTAAAGTACTTTCAGAAGTTTGAATTCTTAATATCGTTCCTAGAATTTCTAAAAGTAGAATTGGAGGCAGATCTTTTAGTTATCAGGCTCCTCTCCTGTGGAACCAACTACCAGTTTTAATGAGTGAGGCAGACACCCTGTCTACTTTTAAGGCTAGGCTTAAAACTTTCCTTTTTGATGAAGCTTACAGTTAGAGTGGCTCAGGTTATCCTGAGCTACACTATATTGCCAAAAGTATTTGCTCACCCATCCAAATTATTGGAATCAGGTGTTCCAATCACTTCCATGGCCACAGGTGTATAAATTCAAGCACCTAGGCATGCAGACTGTTTTTACAAACATTTGTGAAAGAATGGGTCGCTCTCAGGAGCTCAGTGAATTCCAGCGTGGAACTGTGATAGGATGCCACCTGTGCAACAAATCCAGTCGTGAAATTTCCTCGCTCCTAAATATTCCACAGTCAACTGTCAGCTGTATTATAAGAAAATGGAAGTGTTTGGGAACGACAGCAACTCAGCCACGAAGTGGTAGGCCACGTAAACTGACGGAGCGGGGTCAGCGGATGCTGACGCGCATAGTGCGAAGAGGTCGCCAACTTTCTGCAGAGTCAATCACTACAGACCTCCAAACTTCATGTGGCCTTCAGATTAGCTCAAGTACAGTGCGCAGAGAGCTTCATGGAATGGGTTTCCATGGTCGAGCAGCTGCATCCAAGCCATACATCACCAAGTGCAATGCAAAGCGTCGGATGCGGTGGTGTAAAGCACGCCGCCACTGGACTCTAGAGCAGTGGAGACGCGTTCTCTGGAGTGACGAATCGCGCTTCTCCATCTGGCAATCTGATGGACGGGTCTGGGTTTGGCGGTTGCCAGGAGAACGGTACTTGTCTGACTGCATTGTGCCAAGTGTAAAGTTTGGTGGAGGGGGGATTATGGTGTGGGGTTGTTTTTCAGGAGCTGGGCTTGGCCCCTTAGTTCCAGTGAAAGGAACTCTGAATGCTTCAGCATACCAAGACATTTTGGACAATTCCATGCTCCCAACTTTGTGGGAACAGTTTGGAGCTGGCCCCTTCCTCTTCCAACATGACTGTGCATCAGTGCACAAAGCAAGGTCCATAAAGACATGGATGACAGAGTCTGGTGTGGATGAACTTGACTGGCCTGCACAGCGTCCTGACCTCAACCCGATAGAACACCTTTGGGATGAATTAGAGCGGAGACTGAGAGCCAGGCCTTCTCGTCCAACATCAGTGTGCAACCTCACAAATGCGCTTCTGGAAGAATGGTCAAAAATTCCCATAAACACACTCCTAAACCTTGTGGACAGCCTTCCCAGAAGAGTTGAAGCTGTTCTAGCTGCAAAGGGTGGACCGACGTCATATTGAACCCTATGGATTAGGAACGGGATGTCACTTAAGCTCATATGTGAGTCAAGGCAGGTGAGCAAATACTTTTGGCAATATAGTGTATCTCTATAGTTATGCTGATATAGGCTTAGACTGCTGGAGGACATAGGGACCCTTATTTCATCATTCTATCTCTATTCTCCCACTCTGCAGAATCTGTTAGTTCAATCTCTAACGTTCTGCTCTCTCTGCTTTTTCTCATAGTACCGTAGCTTCATCTGGTCTGTTCCTGTTTGGCTGTGACTCCATCCTGGAGAGAAATATCAGCTGTGCTGCTGCCATCAACACCTTTGTTTCTAGTTGTTGGAGATCAGCCTGTTTATTTAGTTTAGTCCTGTTTCTCTGACCGTGACTGAGTGGATGTGCTCTCTTCGTCCTCTGGCATGGGAGCTGGCTCGGAGCTCGTCTGCCTGGCTGTGTGTTTCCTGGACGGGGCCGCCTTTTACAGCTGCTTTTTATATCTCTGCTTCTGTCTCCTTGAACCCCAGTCGGCCTCAGCAGATGACCGCTTGGTTCTGCTGGAGGTTTCTTCCTGTTAAAAGGGAGTTTTTCCTCTCCACTGTCGCTACAAGCATGGTTAGTGTGAGGGATTGCCTTCGAGTCAATGAGTCGATGCAATCAACTGGTTTTGCTTAGAAAACATTGAATCTATCTGACTGTATGATCTGGTGAACTGTAAAGTGCCTTTAGATGACTTGTGTTGTGAATTGGCGCTATAGAAATAAACTGAACTGAATAGTTAAGGTGTAGTGGAGGATTTTCTGAATTTTTGAAAAGACCCGCCCTGTACATTTAAAAATAAAAATGCACCTGCACAACCTTGCACCCGATTCTAAGAGGGAACGCCTATTAAACATGTGCAAAAGGGTGCACAAGCCCATTTCTCCTCGTGCACGCTGTGTTTAAAAGTTACTGTTTGCATACAAGCTTACTTTCCAAAATTTTTATTTTTCCACCAAATCAGACTCATCACAGGTAAGTGAAAATGGGGACGAGCACGCAGGACAGCCTTACGTAAACATATCACCAGAATGATTGACAGTTAGGAGGAACATTTATTTAGATGATCCACCAGGAAAAAGAACATCCTCCACTATACTTTTAATAATTAATCCATAACTAAATTAGTAATGATATTTTAAATAACCATGAATAATCAGATTATTTCAGTCCTAAACTTATTTATAAGGGAAAGATTAGGTTATTAAACACACTATGTGAAAACTTATCCTTGAACAGAGAGGTCAAACTATCATTAACAGACAGGGTAACTCACTCTGGCATCCTGTCAGACTGTTTGCCACTTGGTTTCAGAAAGTGAACGTTAACTGTGGTATAGCTCTCTGTTTTTAGTGTAACAACAGTCCAACAACCAGAGCTGAGAGAATCTGCTGTTAGCGGAGCTTTTTAACAGGTGGTTCTGGTTGCTCTCTGAGGAATGATAAAACTATACTCGATGAAGTGCATTAACTCACAATATTCACCATCTATAGTACCGTGCTAATTGCTAGCATGTTTTCAGATGTGCAGAGATGTAAAACACCATGTCCACTTGATTCATCATTAAGCCTGACAGAAGTTATAGTCTTTGGACCAGAGTCTTTGGAAAAGAAGCTGATTAGTCAGTCACTTCATTTGGATGGGAATAAACTGATTTCAGATAATAAAGTAAAAAATGTTGGTGTTATTTTTCCATCAGGACCTGTCATTTAAATCCCATATCAAAGAGGTTTCTAGAATGTCCTTCTTTCATCTGCGCAATATTGCAAAATTAAAAATATCATGTCCAGGGGTAATGCTGAGAAACTAGTCCATGCATTTGTTATTTCAAGGCTGGACTATTGTAATTCTTTGCTATCAGGAAGTCCACAAACTGTAGTTAAAAGCCTTCAGCTGATCCAAAATGCTGCAGCCAGAGTTCTGATGAAAATTAAAAACAGAGATCATATCTCTCCTATACTAGCTTGTTTACCGGTTGATTGTTCCTTATGTTCCTAACAAAGCACTTCACTCTCAATCTGCAGGTTTACTAGAATTTCTAAAAATAGAATGGGAGGCAGATCTTTTAGATATCAGGCTCCTCTCCTGTGGAACCAACTACCAGTTTTAGTCTGTGAGTCAGACACCCTGTCTACTTTTAAGGCTAGGCTTAAAACTTTCCTTTTTGATAAAGCTTATAGTTAGAGTGGCTCATGTTATCCTGAGCTATCGCTATAGTTATGCTGCTATAGGATTAGACTGCAGGAGGACATAGGGACCACTTTTCCTCTCTTTGCTTCATTCTATCTCTATTCTTCCATTCTGCAGTATTTACAGTGTTGAATAAGGATAAATGTGACTCAGTTTCAATGTTCGATGAGTTTATTAGATAAATTAAACTGAGCGGCACTGGCTGACAGCAGACAGGTCAGGGAAAAGTTCTGGTTCAATTTAACATCTCTCAGAGCTCTTTTAAGTCCTTAACCTGAACGAGGAGAGACATACCAAGACATGGACATCCAGCGGGACATGAAGAGGATTAATCAGATGAAGGAGAACATTTTGACTTTAAGCTTAAAGGTTGGTGAAGCTTCTCAGTCATCCAGGTCATAGTTATTCCAAAAAAGTTAAAAATCAATCCACTTTGTTTCCAAGTTTGAAGATGTTTCGCTTCCCATCCAGGAAGCTTTCTCAGTTCAAAATGTCAGAAATAGCGTTCAGTTTGAGACTATAGAGTGGACCAAAAACAAAGCCTTGTTTTGGCTTAGAAAAGATTAAAATTGAAACGGAAGAGCCGTTCTGCCCATTAGGAATGGGGGTCGTTGGGCTTCTTTGTTAGCCTGCAATAACCAATATCTATCTTTGTCTCTGAAAGGGGGGGTCGTTAGAGGGAATTGAACAGACGAGGTGTTGCCAGTAGCAGGTATTGCAAACTAACAAAAAACTCAAACGACCCCCATTCCAAAGGGGCGGACCCGTTCACACATTTCAATCTGCTTGTTTTCTAAGCCAAAACAAGGCTTTGTTTTTGGTTGTCTCTATAAAGCAAGGGTGTAACTTTGTGATGAAAGTTGGTGGGGACCCTCTAAGGCCCCGTCCACACGAAGTCAAAGCGAACACGAAACGCTGATATTTTCCAAAACGTTTGCCGTAAAGACGGAGACGTAAAATAAATGTGATCGTCCACACGAATGCATGAAAACGCTGCAAAATGTATGCCAGGCCTGTAAGTGGCGCTGTGGTGCCAAAGCAAAAAAAGGGGACGAAATGTTGGGCATGCGCACTAATATTTATACATGGTTGCCCTGCGGGTCCATTTTCGTGGTTAAGTCAAATTCAGGTGCTGAACTATGTCGTCGATATTGCTCTGTTCTTCCTGGAGATATTCCAGAAGAAGAAGATTCTGTTGTAAGCCTGACAGCAGGGTGAGTAGCATGAGCAGCTGTTGTTGTTGTGATACTGTGTTGCGCATGCGTGTTTAGAGGCGACGCTATGATTCATGTGTGTAAAAAAAAAATGCGGTTAGAGCGTAAAGATGGAAACGCGAAAACGGCGTTTCAGAATCTTCCCACTCTGAAGGCTGAATAAAAAAAAGATTGTTTACAGACCCCCGAAACGCCGGCTTCGTGTGGATGAGAGGCTGGTTTGGTGAAAAATTTGTGCGTTTAGGCCAGGGTTTGGCTTCGTGTGGACGGCCTAAGAGTGGTGGCTGATGGACCTATAGTTGCTCGACACAAACGCTTTCAAAAGGGTTTGTATTTTTCAAGTATGAGCTCAAACATATATTTACTAAATGCTTTCCTATTGTTGAGAACAAAATAACCACAATATACAGATATTGATATTTATGGATAGTTAGACAATGTGTAAAAAAAGGATGAACAACAAAGGATTCTGATGCCAACAGCAAGATATCATGCCTCCCTAGTAAGTACACAATTTAATTCATTGTGAACCTTATTCATTTTATTCATCATCCATCTAGAAAAATGTGGATTGATTGATGAATGTTTTCCCTTTCAGCTACATGAGTGATTATCCTCCTTATGTATTGAAATTATTGGTGGGGACATGTCCGCACCAGTCCTTCAGAAAGTTAGGCCTGTCCTATAAAGCCTCCAACTCAACTTCATTTCTGACATTTTCAAGTAAAAAAGCTTCCTAGATGGGAAGCTAAAAGTCTTAAAACTGGGAAACAGTCCAGTGGATTGTTTTTCAACTTTTTTGAAATTAGGCTTATAGATACAGCTGGTAAAGGAATTCTCCACCTTTCGGTTTCAGAAAAAACGTCTTTTTTAGAAAACCTGGAATCAGGCCAGCTGAATAGAAATGACACGGAAGACATGTCATACCTTTAGTCCTCTGTGACCTAAAATTCAATCAAATTCACTTAAATAACTGTTCTCCATCTCGCCTCACCAACTCTTTCTTTCTTTCTTTCGTTCTTTCATAAGGTCCTCTTTAACCACCAAAACAAACCAAACGAGGAAGCCTTTAATGAACCTCTGAAGTTGTATCTAGACGTCAAAGACGAAGTTTCAGGCCTTTGACCGTAGTTTTTAAAACTATGTCCAAGGTTCTCACAAAAACGATTCACACCTCACCAAGTTCTAGAAGAAAAGACCTGATTCTCCAGTAGAAATCTGGAAGTGAAGCCTTTCCTTCTGTAGTTGCTGAAGGACGCATCCCTCTTAAATGGAAATCCACCACAGCTCTCCCATTACACAATGGTTTAACCAGATCATGTCTTTGTTTAAAGCACAGATAATCTAATTACCTAAATACAGGGAGACTTTTTTTTCCAGGCACCAGTGGCTTTTATTTTGTTATTTTTGAAAGAAGACAGACAGGAAACGTGAGGGAGAGAGAGAAGACATGCAGCAAAGGTCAACAGCATGGAACTCGGACCTGTGAGCTGCATCAAGACTTAAAGGGGAACGCCGATTTTTTTACATTGGCCTCTTGATTTTACGTTATTACATCATGTTCTACTCACCCAGATGTTTTGTGTCATTTGGAGCCGTTCTGACCATACTCACCCATATGACACAAAACTCATATGGGTGAGTAGAACATGATATAATAACGTAAAATCAAGGCGCCAATGTAAAAAAAAAATATAAATAATTGCTCCCCTTTAAGAGCTGGTTATACTCCCGCAGCAGTGTGTCACAGTGAGCTTGTCGCAGATATTTTTGATTTATGCCCAATATTGAAGCGTGGTCTGCACTATGTTATTCCACGCCGCAACCCAAGAGGGACAATCAGGAACTAGCTGTGGGTCTAGAAACGGCCGAAGCGGTGAGGAAGTGGGGGCGAGTTTGTGCGACAACGGAGGGACACGAGGGCCGAAAAGAGCGGGGATCCAGGTGGAAAAAGGGTCCAAGCGTTGTCGCGCACCTCGCTCTTCCAGCTGGTCGTTTTCCACAATGGTGGTCATACAAACAAAACAAGCCGGTAAGGTACCAAACGGGAAATACTAATAGTGTAGAGCAGATGTAGAATTGACCAATCAGAGGCCTCCTGTCTGCGGTCATGCTACTATTTTGGAGAGGCACACCAGAGTGTCTACGGACGGGGCGGGGGAACATTACAGTTCACTGTGAAACACCCTCAGACGACCTGGTTTCTGAGAATAAATCAGCCTTCAGGCCTCCATAAGGATTATAGGCTTTGGCCCTGGTGCCACCACTGCACCCAGAAAAAAGTTAAAAATGAGAAACATGAATAACTTCCTCAATAAAGGGAACCCCCCCCCCCCCCCCCCCTTTTTTTCTTTTGCTCATCTCAAGGTCACAACTACAAATTGTTCCTCAAAAGAATTTTTTTTCCAAAATACTACATCTACACAGTGTCTATAATAGTGCAGAAGAAATTTATTATTTTTACTGAAAAACACAAATTGTATATATATATATTAGGGATGGGACGATTTATGAAAACCGTCAGAATCGTTCGGTTCAACTGTCTCGGTTCGGTTCGCGTGTGTTTCGTTCGGTTCATGCGCTGCTCCTTTTTCTCATAGAGGAAGCGTTTACACTCCAGAGCAGAAGGTGGCGGTACTGCGACCAAAGCCAACCGCCAGTAGTAAACAAGAAGAAGATGAAGAAGCGAAGCAGCTTAGCCGGGTGTAGCAGGGGAAAAAAATCAGTTGTTGTGGAGAATTGTGTCGGTATGGCGAGTGGGAAAGAACAGGAGTTGGAAGACGCGCCAGCAGCACTTTATAGGTCTGCTGTATGGGACCACTTTGCATTTAGAGTGACCTACGATGACGGCGAAAAGAAAGTTGTGGATAAAAGTGCAACAGTGTGCAAGCATTGTGCAACACATTTTGTTTATGCTAACAGCAACATGTCATGCTAACCCCGAAATCCCTCATACTCTGTCAGCAACCCCCGCTCCGCCCCGCTGCACTCCAGACCGGCTGCTCAAAGCAAAGCCTACAGCCTCCACTGTGGCTTCGTCCGCTCCCCTCTGAGTCCCTTGGAGATGGTAGAGAGCATGCGGAGATGATTAAATTCAAAGCAGCAAAACATACGGAAATGATCCAGGGTTTCTGCGGATCATGTAAAATAATTACAATCCATTATTTTTGGGGGGATTTTTTCATTAAATTCATAAATTTTTATGGGATTTCAGTGTAACAATCAACATGTATCGAATTGAACCGAAAACCGTGACCAGATACCGTGAATCGAACCTAACCGTGGATTTTGTGAACCGTTCCACCCCTAATATATATATATATATATATATATATATATATAAGGGATATAAACAAATGATTGACTTACGACTGTTGATTAGTGCTTGATTAGATTAAACTTTATTCTGTCAAATCAATGAATTACATCCGCTAAGAAGGAATTTCTTTCAGTGTTGTAAAGTTCTCATCGACCAGATGGGGGCGATGCTGTTCATTCGTAATCATAGCCTGACTGTTATTTCCAAAAGAAGTAAAGCCAGAGCTCTGGCCTGCTAGAGCAGAACCATGAATGGATCCAGAGTCCGGTCCAGATTATTTCCACTGTTTAATGGATCCAGAATAAACTTTCTGTGGTTCTGTCAGAATTTTTTCTTCCTTTTTTTAATCATAGCACCATCTTTTTATTATTGACCCATGTTGCTCCATATTTACAGAAAGGACAAACCAAACAAGTTTGAAATTCAGTCGGCTGTCGTGAGCAAATCGCTCATTGGGCAAACAAAGATTCTTCTTCCTCTCAAATGAAAATGGAGTTCTTTCTGTAAAATTGATAAGACCATAATATCCATATTTGCTCAGCTATATCTTGTTTGTTTTTTGTTTTTTTTTTTGTTTTTGCGGCAATACCCACAGGTGAAGCATGTTACTTTCCCAAAAAAAAATTTAAAAATGAGGGAAAAGGTTTTCTTTTTTACAGCACTCGCTACTCATGTTTTTCAGACAGTCGGCTGACAGGAATGGGGGTAGCAGAGAGGGGGAGAGACATGCGGCGAAGGACCACAGGTCAGATTCGAACCCAGGATGGCCGCTTCGAGGACTAGGGCCTCCGCACATTGGACATGTGCGCTATCCACTGCGCCACCTGCACTCCCTCGCTGCTCAGCCATGTCTTTGTCCAAAAACGTTGTTGTCTTTTCTTTTAAGGGCTTTCAGCACAAAATTACACAAACTGCCATAGCAGCACATTTCTTTCTAGTGAGCTTCATATTCCTCTTCTACTCGTTTGGCTTCCGGATAGACGAGTCCGTGTAGCGCCATCTCACTGCAAAGCTGCGTCCCACATGGTTTTTAGACGTACAGTGTGAGCAGGTAGATCGCATCAGAGCGTCAGGTCGCACAGTGTCAGAACATACACTATATTGCCAAAAGTATTTGCTCACCCATCCAAATTATTGGAATCAGGTGTTCCAATCACTTCCATGGCCACAGGTGTATAAATTCAAGCACCTAGGCATGCAGACTGTTTTTACAAACATTTGTGAAAGAATGGGTCGCTCTCAGGAGCTCAGTGAATTCCAGCGTGGAACTGTGATAGGATGCCACCTGTGCAACAAATCCAGTCGTGAAATTTCCTCGCTCCTAAATATTCCACAGTCAACTGTCAGCTGTATTATAAGAAAATGGAAGTGTTTGGGAACGACAGCAACTCAGCCACGAAGTGGTAGGCCACGTAAACTGACGGAGCGGGGTCAGCGGATGCTGACGCGCATAGTGCGAAGAGGTCGCCAACTTTCTGCAGAGTCAATCACTACAGACCTCCAAACTTCATGTGGCCTTCAGATTAGCTCAAGAACAGTGCGCAGAGAGCTTCATGGAATGGGTTTCCATGGTCGAGCAGCTGCATCCAAGCCATACATCACCAAGTGCAATGCAAAGCGTCGGATGCGGTGGTGTAAAGCACGCCGCCACTGGACTCTAGAGCAGTGGAGACGCGTTCTCTGGAGTGACGAATCGCGCTTCTCCATCTGGCAATCTGATGGACGGGTCTGGGTTTGGCGGTTGCCAGGAGAACGGTACTTGTCTGACTGCATTGTGCCAAGTGTAAAGTTTGGTGGAGGGGGGATTATGGTGTGGGGTTGTTTTTCAGGAGCTGGGCTTGGCCCCTTAGTTCCAGTGAAAGGAACTCTGAATGCTTCAGCATACCAAGACATTTTGGACAATTCCATGCTCCCAACTTTGTGGGAACAGTTTGGAGCTGGCCCCTTCCTCTTCCAACATGACTGTGCACCAGTGCACAAAGCAAGGTCCATAAAGACATGGATGACAGAGTCTGGTGTGGATGAACTTGACTGGCCTGCACAGAGTCCTGACCTCAACCCGATAGAACACCTTTGGGATGAATTAGAGCGGAGACTGAGAGCCAGGCCTTCTCGTCCAACATCAGTGTGCGACCTCACAAATGCGCTTCTGGAAGAATGGTCAAAAATTCCCATAAACACACTCCTAAACCTTGTGGACAGCCTTCCCAGAAGAGTTGAAGCTGTTCTAGCTGCAAAGGGTGGACCGACGTCATATTGAACCCTATGGATTAGGAACGGGATGTCACTTAAGCTCATATGTGAGTCAAGGCAGGTGAGCAAATACTTTTGGCAATATAGTGTATATCGTAAGATGCGGACTTTTAAACCCTGCGGTTTTGTCATAGAGTTTCAGCTGTAGCTGCGTGTAACGATTGAAAAAAAAAAATCGTACAGTTCTCTGCTGTTTGGAAGGAGAGGATATTAGAAAAGGGGAGAACAGGATAGGAAAAGAGATGCTAGCAGTTATCGTGGTGGATGGAGAAGCAGAGTTTTAACATTCCCTGAAGACCAACTAGAACCACCTGTTTAGAAGCTCTGCTAACAGCACAATGTCTCTGCCAGCACTGATTGCTGGATTAAACTAAAAACAGAGAGCTAGATCACAGTTAGTGAAAACTTTCCTTTTTTAGAATAGTCCTTTATGCTAGAAACTATGACAGAGTATTAGGGCCAGGCTAGAGATTTTTTTTCTTCTATTACAAGAATAAAGTCGTAAAATTATGAGAATAAAGTCCTAACATTACGAGAATAAAGTTGTAAAATTACTAGAATAAAGTCGTAACATTATGAGAATAAAGACAAAAAATTTAAGAGAATAAAGTCGTAAAATTACAATGAAGTTGTAAAATTACGGTAATAATGTAATATTACAAGAAAAAAGTCATAACTTCCCTAAAATGAGGAATGTCTAGCATCATGTGAAGTTATAGTTTGGCTCTAGTTTGAGAAATAAGGAAATATTTTAGCATCAGCATGAAATTGGGCAGGATGTCAAAGTGGACTCAGGTAATTCTCTTCATGTTACGATTTTATTCTAAAAAAAAAAAAAAAATCTGTAACCTGGCCCTAATACTCCGTCGTAAGAATAAAATAAAACAATTAGATAAAATGACAGAGTTTAATGCCGAATGTCCCCAGTATACGTGATTACCTCAGTTATCCTTCTACACACATCTATAAACCAGAATTAAATACCCCATCCAGAAAAAGGCCCTTAAAAGCTGCAACTCCACTATTAGCTGTTGTCGTACAGGAAAGTTGGACGTGTTTCAAGGCAAAGAAGGAACCCTGATTTAAGAGAAAGACCAAATAAATGGGTTGTAAAAACACCGACACCATCCTCTGCCTGTGGCTCCACAGGAGAAGCAGTCTGGGAAAATGCTGCCACCCAGTCGTACAGAGAAAACAGCTCCTCATATGGTCAGCATCCTTTCAGCTTTGCTCGACCCAAGAAGCTCTACAGGTGAATCATCTGATGCCAATACAACAATCAGTGTCAGAGGTCAGGGCTGGAATATTTCCCATTTATTGGCTCTCATCTAATCAGAAAAAAAAAAGAGTTGCTCTGATATTTAAGCCTCTTTTTTTTCTGTTGGACCTGAAAAGTACAAAAAACGTATCTGAACCTTAATATTAAACCTTATAAGCGTTCATCACAGGAAGCAACACTTAACAAAACCACTGCAACTTTAAGTTAAAGGAAGTCCACCTGAGTGAGGCTCCAGCTGGTCTGTTTGTGGCAGAATAAGCTTCTAAACATCTTCCCAAGCTTTTAACATCTCATCAAACATGGAAGAGGGGACCAACTGACCACGCAACCACCAAGACATGACCAGCACGGTCGAGGAGTGCCAGGAGGTCCACTGTAACTCTGCTGGACCTGAAAACATCCACTTAGGTGGAAGAAACAACCGATAGACATTTTTTTCTAAAGGAAAAGTCTGGTCACATTCAGAATTCAACTTTCTGAAAGTACTTTAAATATGAAAGTATTCCATACTGTTGAATAAATAAGTGTTTTTAATTAAGAGTAATTTTCAGTTGAACGTGCTTTACTGGAGGCATCCATGTTTGTCAAAGAACACTACTGCCACCTACTGCTTTGTGACGTCACGGTGCGGTATCGGCTGTTGATCAAGTCCCAGTGCTGTATCTGGTGTTTGTCACAACGCGCTATTATCCAAGTCATCTTGAAAACAATCTTCTTCCAAATGTTGGCTACATATTACGGGTTTTTTCTCTGGCCAGAAGTTTGATGGCAAATCCTCCCTCTTCAAGTTGGCGATCCAACGACGAACCCGTCCGTGGAGGATCAGGAATCAGAAAGGTGGAATAACTCTTTTTTTTTTTTTTTCATTTTACCCGATGTATTCCAGCATCCAGCTGCCATGCACGTGGGCATTGTCAGTTTCACTATAGCTCTGGTGAATTTCAATGGTGAAGTCCTCTGGAAATCTTCAATAATTGTTGTTGATTGCAGATGTGTCTAGTAGTTCCCATTGATTTTGCTTGTAAAGCGGGGAGAATGGCGCTAGGCTTACCGCACCGTGACGTCACTGCCGGAAGATGGCAGGAGGGAGGGGCTACTATATTTGGGCAAAAATGGCCGCTCCCAGACTCAATGATCGCACTGAAAATTATTGTTTTTATTTTTTTACTGACAAATGCTAAATTCATTAAATCACTGTGAGCGTATTAGTTTTAGGTATAGATAATGATCCATTCATTATTCCTTACTGACCAAACTTTTCCTTTAAACACAGATTTTCCCACTGGTCCAGAGACGGTGAAGTTCACCATTCTAATCTACAAACCACCAACCACCATGCGTTCACTGTGGAAGAGGAAAGAGGTGCCAGTGTTCTGTCAGATGAGCATACCTAGAGTCAATACCCTTATCTCTTTAGTTCGGAGGTCTTCAACAGGGGGTCCACGACCCCTAGGGGATCCATGGAGGTACTGCATGGGCGTCGTGAAAGTTTTGGTTGATTAGACTTTTTCTTTTTTATATTCCCCCTTGCAATTTTTTCCTCTAATTGAAATGTCTTTAAATCCACATTAACATGAATTCAACACAGTGTAGTAAACAGATAAATGGAGGCAGAAGATGTCTTTCAGTCATCAATGCACACATTCAGCGACACACAGGAGCTCTTTCAAGTTGGGCACCATTTCATTCACAACACCTGTCCCATCAACCAGGAATCAGAATCAGAAATACTTTAATAATTCCAGGGAGGAATTACTTTCGTTACATTACTCCATCTGTAATAGAGTGACTATAGGACCAGTTTGATATAACACTATTTCAAACCCTGCTCCATATGGCCATCAATTTGGGTCTCCTTGGCCTGGAAAACTTTGAAGACCCCTGCTTTAGTTTATCCCTTTAGTTTTGAAAAATACACTTTAAATTAACTCAACAGGCGTGTATCCCTTTAATCATGTACAAAAAAAACAATTTACTTATTTTTTGTTGTTTTCTGAAGCATATGGCGATCTGAATGTTGTTGTTTTTTTGTTAAGTTTGTTGTTGTGTTATTTTTGTACATGACTACATGTAGTTTTGTACGAAGATAGTCATGCATGACTATCTTCTTACAAAACTAAAGCGATCAACGCAAATCTGACGCCTTGCGCATGCGTATTGCCTATACGTATGCTGGTCTGACCGGTGTTCTGTCAGACCAGCATACCCATAGTCAATAGCTGTTTATCCCTTCAGTTTTGTACGTCCTGTCTGACAGAACAGTGGCAGCATCATGCTGTGGGCTTGTTCTTCCTACCCAACCACAACTGCGCCTCGAGCTTCTTTTCCGAACACACGGCTTTACGACCAACCGCAAGCAGTTCTGCTTAACATATCGCATTATAAATATATCTGAAGAAATTGTTTTTATAAACATTCTTTTTTAATATATATAAAGCATTTTAAATGCCACGATAATCACATTTAATGAATTTTAATGCCAATTAAGGCCTTAACTTCAAAAATTATAATTTTTTACGACCTGCGGAAACCCTGTGATCTCACAGAACAGCGGCAGCATCATGCTGTGTGCTTGTTCTTTCTATCCAACCACAGAGAAGAGGTTGTCAGGGCAACCATTCACCAATCTAAAGAGGTTGGTAGCTTCTCAGAAGCAAAACAACCACCCATGTAGAACCTTCTGCACATTTTCTTCTTTTTTATAGTTTGTCAAAAATTGGGGGAAACCAGAAATCAGGAAAAACCTGATTAATGCACAAAAAAAAAGAGGAAAAACCTCCAAATGATGTGAGAATGAAGCCCTAAGAGCTCCTGAAAGCAGGCCAGCTCACAGCAGCCATCCTTTGTCTGCGGCCCTCAACTCCACCTGGTCACCTCAGAGGGTCACGTGCGACTCAGTGGGAGCTCTCGCGCTCACCTGGCTGCTGTAAGGAGTCCGTAAGCTAAGAGGCTAACAACAGCTTAGCTTCCCCCCCCCTCCTCCAAACCCTCTACTAATGAATGCTAGCAGCTGCAGAGGCTAAAGCGGCTAGCTTCGATGAGCTGCCATAAGTTGGGAGCTCTGAGGGGATGAGGGGAGAAGTTCCCGGTGGGAGAGGGGGAAACTGGAGGAGCAGGAGGAGAAAAAAGGAGACCCGTTCGGCTGTTAGCCCCCGCAGCTAGCACTGTGCTAGCTTCTGTAATGTCACCGCATCGCTGCTGCTGCTGCTGTAAATACATCCCAGCAGCAGCCGCCTGTCTCCGCTCACACGTGTGGACAGCCGTTAAAAACTCCCTTCTTCCATCGGAGGACAGAAACCCGGCGGACAGCTCACCTGCTCGGGACTCCCGGCCGCAGTCTCACCTCCGCGTTTCCTCCCCAAAAATAAAAAAAAAAGAAAGAAAACGCCTGCTGCTTTTTTTATTTCCAAGGACACAAAATCGCCATGACAGTTTAGAAAAATGCATAAAAAATTAGCAGGGAAGGGGGAGGGAGGGGGAGGAGAGGGATGGGGAGGAGGAGGTCTATTTAATCTACATAAAGCTCCCAGCAGCAGTCTGGATGCGGGACTTCATCCTTGTTCCCCATCTGCACCGCAAACATCCTCCCCGCATCCCGAACTTAAAGATCTCGGTTCTTCCCTAAAATGGCCTCTGCAGCAGCCAAAACACAAACAGCCTTTTTTTTTTTTAATTCGCTGGGAAGTTTAGCTGCTGCAGCCAGCCTAACCTCAGCTCTCTGGGTTTCACATCTTCCATTGGCTGCAGCCTTTAGCGCAGCTGGCTTCCCGCATGTTTCCATTGGTCCCGCAGCTGTCACGCAAAGGCAAGCCGAGCCGGGTTTGTCTGAGAGCTATCGCGGTACCCCCGGGCTGTTTTTTCCACCCTTCCTGCTGAATCGCATAGATGTCCGCCTGTTGTCTGTTTTTCTTTATTCCCTCCCCCCTCCCCCGCATGTTTCTGTTCTGTCTCGGTTCTTACCGCAGAGCTGCAGGAGGATCCAGTCCGCTTCCCACCGCACCGACCGGCTGCTGGCATCGAGGGGAGCGTTCAGTCTTCACCCCCCTCCTCCTCTAATGCAACAAAGCCAGCGGGTTTACATTTCTCCACTGCTGCCTGCATCCACCAATCATGTCGCCTTTTACTCCTCCATCATTAGCGGGTCTGAAGGGAAAGGAAGCAAAGGAAGAGGCATTCCAGGTCCTCTGCAGACCTGGGTTCCGTTTCCCGGATGCTCAGCCTGCTGCCTGGCAGAGGCGTAGCCACAACATTTTTAGAAGGGGGGCCAGGCAATAACCGATGAGAACTGAGGGGGGCCGAAGGTGGATAGAACCTCAGGGTCAGGCCTAACTATACTTTCCTACAGCTTTTACTAACAAATGTCAAAAGTACACACAGTTGTTACTTAAGTAGAAGTATAGATACTGCAGTTTAAAAACACTCCGGTAAAAGTTCAAGTATGGCGTTGACCTCTTTACTTAAAGCTACAGTGTGTAATAATTACAGGGATATAAAGTCAGAAATGTAATATATTATACATAACTATGTTATTTATCATCACCTACGAGCTCAGCCTTTTAACCATAATATTTGCGTTGCCTTAGAATTCGTTATTTATAATTACATAGGAGCGGGTCTCGCAGCCATGGGGGCAGACATCTTTGCGCTACGGCAAGCGCAGAGGCAACAAACTAGCGATTGCGAGATCTCCCATTACGCTCGAAAATAACTACGGCAAGTTGAGAGAGATTAACTGAGACGGTACTGAACAGTAGATGGCAGTATTATGCCTGAGAAGCGTTTAGTCTGCCTGAAACCAAAGAAGAAGAAGAAGCAGGTATACTGCGCCTCAGTAACAAGAAAGGTGAACAAGGCGGCAGGCGTGAGTGACTTTGCAAACTGTTTGGCACTGTGTGGCCAAACATCAGACGAATGGAGGATCATGCCTACTCTGTATCACAACGAAAAGCGGCGGACACCGAACCCCCGTCATCTAAGAAGCGGAAACACGACGAGAATAAACGCAAGCGTGACAAGAAACGACAAAAAACACGGATCAACATTGGCACGGCATTTACACGATGGAAGTCACTGATGGAGGAAAAAGGTTTTCAAAGTGACGCTCAAGTTGCCAGTTTTCTCTTGGACAGGTAATTAATCCTACACACACAATTGTCTAATATCACTGCAGTTTTTGGAGTACAGGATGCTCAGACCTGTCTAAAACAATAACATGCTGCGTGATGATGCTGTTACTCTCCAGTATACTTATTCAGCAACGTCCCTGACGTTTCACAGGTAATGATTCAGTAATTTTCTGTAAAATAATTTTCTGGATATATACCTCGGTTACTTCTCTCCGGCTCCTTTGGAGATCTTCAAGCCTTTCCTCCTCTGCTCTAGTCACCCCGCTGGCACCCCTCTCTCGCCTGGCCCTAGCTGCACGCCCACCCCGGCCTCTCTGCCCTCTTCCTCTCCCTCTTCCTCGCCTTGTAACCCCCGTGCCACAAACAAGACTTGGACTCTGTAAACGGGGAATATATATTCTTCTAGCGAACACAATCTCGCTGTTAAACTAATGACTACAATTCCTTCGTCTGTTTATATCACCATGCAAAGCAGCTCACCAAAACGTCACAACGACGTAGAAAAAATAACGGGTATATTTATTATCTAAAGTCTATATGAAATCTATACCCTACACAGACTAATGAAATACTATCTGTAAAATTATCTATGTAAACAAACCTCATCACTTGAGAAGGTAGGTGATTCCGACGTCGTGGAAGACATTTTGTCCCGTAACGCTCGCCGTACTGTTGGGGGGGAGAAGCGGTGGGGGGGAGATGTTCATGTTGCTGCGGTCTGCAGTCTGGACGTTAGATGTCGCTGAAAATTACACACTGTAGCTTTAAGTAAAAGTGAAAAAGTATGTGCTCCGAAAACTAGTTAAATAGGGCTACCAGAAGCCCATCTTTTTCCCGGACGTGTCCTACTTTTTATTCCTAAAAAAATGTCTGTGGGTAAATTTCAAAATGGTCCGGGATTTCGGTCGACTGCAGTGCCTCACAGCTGAGCCGTCTGCACCGCGGTGAAGTTGGTTTGAAGTTGGATATTCAAGCCGCGTGAAATCAGCGGGATCTGTTTATCCGACTGAGAGACTGCGATGTGGTCCAGCTGCTCCCTCCTCCCACACGTGGTGGTGCAGTTAGAGACCATCAATACATTTTTGAACCAAAAACTCTTGAGAAACGAAAATCAATAAATGAAACTAATATAAAATCATGCCAATAGATAACATATGTAAGGCACACTTGCTTTTATGCAATTTATGCTATTTTTTAATATTTAAGATTATTTTAAAGACAAAAGTTGGGAATTTTCTTTAATAGCTTCCAGGTCGTGTGACCTACTGATTTAAATTCTTTGTGAAATTGTTTTCCTACATTAGCCAGATGGGGCACACTCATTTTTATTCCATTTTAAGCCTTTGATGAAATGAAACGGTGCCCAGCTTGAAAGAGCTCCTGTGTGTCGCTGAATGTGTGCATTGATGACTGAAAGACATCTTCTGCCTCCATTTATCTGTTTACTACAGTGTTCTGAATTCATGTTAATGTGGATTTATAGACATGTCAATTAGTGGAAAAAATTGCAGTCTAATCAACCAAAACTTTCACGACCCCCATGCAGTACCTCCGTGGACCCCCTAGGGGTCGCGGACCCCCTGTTGTAGACCTCAGGTATAGTGGATAAAATTCTTTCAGGTTTGAGTTCATCTTTTCCATTGTCATTACTCACCTACTTGTATCAATAATCATTTTTGCATAAAATTGATATTTACAAGCACTAATTCTGCCTTAATTGATTATTTGATAGGTCTTTATTAAAATAGTCATTTATCTATGACTCCTAGATGGCTTGTAGAGACACATAATTTTCTTTAAATATAACAAAAAATCTAGTTCTGAAAAAGAGCAAGAATTTTGTACCTATCATCTTTAATGTTAGTATATTGATGTGTATAATTTACCTCAGTATTTTTGTTGTCAAGTAATTTTGAATATATAAAAAACTGTAATGCTTTGTTCACACCGGACGCAGCTGGCGCGACAGAAGCAGCGAGTTTACATGCAAAGTCAATGGTTGACGCGCGTCAAGGCGCAGCAAAAGGTCCCGCGGCGCGTTTTGAGCAGCAGGCGCAGCGCGTCTGAGCAGCTGAAGCAGCGCGTCGGGCGCGTTTAAGCATCTGATGAACGCAACGCGCCGCAAACACGTTGCTGCTCGAGATGGAAAAATTAAATTTTTGCTGCTCGACGCGCCGCGTCAACCAATCAGAGAAGCTGATCTTGGAGCTGGCTGGGAGAGAGACACAGTGTGATGACACAGACCGCTCTGATCTCTCCTCTTAAACAGTTTATTAACGCATAATTAACTTAAAATGCATACATCTGCCGGCAGAATATGTTCGCTTTTATTATTCTGGTGCCTGCAGATCCGATTATTTAGATGAAAAACACCTACCAGCCGCCGCGGTGAACCGCGAGGAGGCGACTCGGCCAGAGGCTGCTGTTGAAGGGATTCCTTCTGTCGGCGCACCGCCGGTATGTGGGGGTCTGAGCGGCTCCGACAGAAATAACATTGGGAGGCAGGATTGTAATCTGGATGACCTGACTGCACTGATGACGTTTTTAGGTGTATTTTCTCACTTAAAAAACATAATAAAACTACTTTATTCCCACTGATCACAGCAAATATAGCTGCAAGGCAGAGAAAGGATAGAGTAGCTCCGCCCAACGTGCGTCAGAGCCACTTTTGCACCGCGCAGCCAGACCATCAAAGCTGCTTCAGCCGCGCGTCAGAACTAACTGGTACAAGCAGCAAAAATTAAGCAGCAGACGCGATTTTGCTGCTTTTGCTGCGTCCGGTCTGAACATAGCATAAGTAATGTATGAAAAAATAAAATGTTTTGAATATTCCACTTGAGAGAATTACTGCTGCCACCGTCGGTATTAGAGGGGAAAAAATGGTAGGGGCGGCCACAGGGGTGGCCAATGATTGACTAAGAATGGCCATTGCCACACCTCGCCCCCCATCTAGCTCCGCCCCTGCTGCCTGGGAGCTGAAAGCCGGTCTTCTTTTAGGCTTTAGGCTGCTTGATCATGAGGATCTACCTTTTTTTTGTCAGCTTCACCTGGACTGTGGAGGCTCTCCCCCTGATATCACGGCTGTATCTTTAAAACAGTTCCCACTGTTTGTGCCTTGTTGGTAAAAACATAAAAAAATAAACACTTACAGTTGTAGGGAAATCATATTTAAATGTCAGATCATTTTGGCTTAAACAGGTATATAAATATATTCTTTATCAGACCATATTGTTCCAAAACTTAAAAAAGTTATATTTAAAAAAAAAATCCTTTCTTAAAATCTGCATTTTTATTATTCCTTATCTTCTGCAGCCCAGTTAGTTATATTCGTTTATTGTTCGTTCTGTTATGTTCAGAGCAGCCCGGAGGAAAAAATGGACGGAGTTTTGTTCCATCAGTGTTCATCAGAATCAACACATTTTGAAAATAGAAATTTGACGAAAAAATAAATCCAAAACTGAAAATAAAACAAATCCTAGATTGAAAAAAAAAAGGTCCAGATAGTAACTTTGCTTTTATCTCACACTTTAATTTTATTTCATTTTTTTCATTTTCTTTAAATTATATGTAAAAAAAAAAAGCCAACATTTTTTTTTCGTGTTTTTGTTTTTCAAGTTGTTATTGAAAATTTGCTAGATATTATATTTTTACTTTTTTTATTTTTAGTTTTCAAACAGAGTTTTACAGTTTACATTCTTTTTAAATGGTCTTTTCCAGATTCTCTTCCCATCTATCTGTGACACACAGGAAAAAAAAATGAAATCTACAAATATGTACCTACTTTAACACCTTTCGTTTAGCAATACCTTTTCCACGGTTTTAGTTACAAATTCCCAGAAAAATGTAAAAAACTTTGCCATTGACTTGATATTAATCCCTCACACTAAGCATGCATGTAGCGACAGTGGAGAGGAAAACCTCGCTTTTAACATGAAGAAACCTCCAGCAAAACCAGGCTCAGTATGAGTGGCCTACTGACGAGGTCGACTGGGGTTCAACGAGACAGAAGCATATTGTAGATATAATAGGACCATAGGAGCACTGATCTATAAAGATTTTCTAGGTTAGAAAAAGCTAATGGTAAAGTAGCTCCACAGATGGCTCTGTCGTATTATTATTCAGTCTGTCTTATTATTATTCAGATGAGCTCTGAGCGTTTTTCATCTCAAAGGGATGAAAGAGACCAGATCAAGTTAGTCCCAGTAAAAGCTGGGCCCATAGCTTTGTCTAGAAGAGAGACAGGACTAAACACGGGAAAACAGGCAAGCACTATCATCTACAAATGATAGGAGCAGCACAGCAGTCGTTTCTCTCCACGATGGAATCACAGCCCAACAGGAACAGACCAGATGAAACTACTATGATGAGAAAAAGCAGGGAGAGCATAAAGTCAAAGATTGAACTAACAAATACTACATAATGGCAGAATAGAGATAGAATGAAGCTGAATGATGAAAAGTTATCCCTATGTCTTCCAGCAGCCTAAGCCTATAGCAGCATAACTATAGAGATAACTCAGGATAACCAGGGCCTCTCTAACTATAAGCTTTATGAATCTTTATGAAGTCAGACAGTGCAACCACCGCCTGTGCCCTAGGAGCAGACAAGTTGCGGATCGGAGGCCTTTTAAGTTGAACTTTGGATGCTGATTGGCTTTTGTGAAGGTGTTGTTCAGAGCTGATTGGCTGTGTCGTAGGTGGATGTAGGAGAGCAATCAGTTTCTTCAGTTGAACTTCCGCCTAGGCTCCATCAGCCATTCAAAATTCTTGAATGGGGCCTTGGCTGGCCCTTGGTTGGTCCCCTCCAATTCCTTTTTAAACATCAATCTTTGTTATAAAATATTCTTTCTGTCATGATTTGTGGATATTAAGATCTAAAGAGAAGCATCATCTCCTGGTCAGACCATGTAATTCAGTGAAAGGGTGGAATCAGAGTAAAAAAATATGCAGGAGAGGGTCACTCCAGAGGCTGGAAGTTGGAGGGGATGTCGCTGGGAGATGCCATTCGGCTAGTGTTTGACTCGGAAGAGCCATTTTGAATGTATCACATAACATTATTAGCTTTTTTTTTTTTTTTTCACAATTTAACTAAGTGATGTCTGTTTTATAAGCAATTATATTACCTTGCCATAACCATACTAGATCAAAGGTGCATAAACTGATACTGCTAAAGCTTAAAAAGCTTTTGGTTTGTCTCTGGAAGGTGAGGCAACATCTGTGGTAGCCATAGAATCTGCACTGGGTTTAAACTGATTTGATCCAGATGGACTTTAAGAGTTAGCTAAAGTATGTTGTCTTAATCTACGCCTTCGACCTGTACGTTAGATCCAATTCAAACCAGGTTATTTAAGGAAGTATTCCCTTTGATCTCCTCCTCCATTTTAGATGTGATTAATCTCTTTTACAGGGATATGTACCAAAGGCTTTTAAAGCTACAGTGTGTAACTTTTAGCGACATCTAGCGGTCAGACTGCAGACTGCAGCAACATGAACATCTCCCCCCCACCGCTTCTCCCCCCCAACAGTACGGCGAGCGTTACGGGACAAAATGTCTTCCACGACGTCCGCATCACCTACCTTCTCAAGTGATGAGGTTTGTTTACATAGATAATTTTACAGATATTATTTCATTAGTCTGTGTAGGGTATAGATTTCATGTAGACTTAAGATAATAAATATATCCGTTATTTTTTCTACATCGTTGTGACATTTTGGCGATCTCGCAATCGCTAGTTTGTTGGCTCTGCGCTGCCGTAGCGCAAAGATGTCTGCCTCCATGGCTGCGAGACCCGCTCCTATGTAATTATAAATAACAAATTCTAAGGCAACGCAAATATTAAGGTTAGGAGGCTGAGCTCGTAGATTATGATAAAATAACATAGTTATGTATAATATATTACATTTCTGACTGTAT
This sequence comes from Cyprinodon tularosa, assembly GCF_016077235.1. Classification (NCBI taxonomy): domain Eukaryota; kingdom Metazoa; phylum Chordata; class Actinopteri; order Cyprinodontiformes; family Cyprinodontidae; genus Cyprinodon; species Cyprinodon tularosa. The sequence continues at coordinate 798,010 of NW_024039108.1, forward strand.
ATCCCTGTAATTATTACACACTGTAGCATAAGGTTAATGTAATAAAACATTTGCTTAAGAAAATGTCTCTTTACCCAGATGACTTGGTCAATTATAGACCTATATCCAATCTTTCTTTCTTACCTAGCCAAACAATTGAGAGACCACTTACACCATAATTTATTTTTTGAACGACCAGCTCCCAATCAATAGAATTATCGATTAGACAGCATGGAATTAATTTTCACTGTTATGCTGATGATACCCAGCTATATCTGTCTATAAATCCAGATGAAGCTAATCCATTACATAAATTACAGGCATGTCTTGAAGACATAAAAACCTGGATGATTCTTAACTTTCTCCTTCTGAATGCAGACAAAACAGAAGTTATAGTCTTTGGACCAGAGTCTTTGAAAAAGAAGCTGATTAGTCAGTCACTTCATTTGGATGGGATAAAACTGATTTCAGATAATAAAGTAAGAAATCTTGGTTTTGTTTTTGAGGACCTGTCATTTAAATCCCATATCAGAGAGGTTTCTAGAATTTCCCTCTTTCATCTGAGGAATATTGCAAAAATTAGAAATATCCTGTCCAGGGGTGATGCTGAGAAACTAGTCCATGCATTTGTTACTTCAAGGCTGGACTATTGTAATTCTTTACTATCAGGAAGTCCACAAACTGTAGTTAAAAGCCTTCAGCTGATCCAAAATGCTGCAGCCAGAGTCCTGATGAAAATTAAAAAGAGAGATCATATCTCTCCTATCCTGGCTTCTCTTCATTGGCTTCCTGTTAAATCCAGAATAGAATTTAAATTCCTCCTTCTCACATATAAAGCCTTAAATGGCCAAACTCTATCTGATATCAGAGATCTGATTGTTCCTTATGTTCCTAACAGAGCACTTCGCTCTCAATCTGCAGGTTTACTAGTGGTTCCTAGAATTTCTAAAAGTAGAATGGGAGGCAGATCTTTTAGTTATCAGGCTCCTCTCCTGTGAAACCAACTACAAGTTTTAGTCTGTGAGCCACCCCCCCTTTCTAATTTTAAGGGTTATCAGGTTATCCTGAGCTATCTCTATTGTAATTCTGCTATAGGCTTAGACTGCTGGAGGACATAGGGACCCTTTTTTCATCATTCTATCTGATGTTCTCCCACTCTGCAGAATTTGTTAGTTCAATCTCTAATGTTCTGCTCTCTCTGCTTTTTCTCATAGTAGCTTCATCTGGTCTGTTCCTGTTTGGCTGTGACTCCATCCTGGAGAGAAATATCAGCTGTGCTGCTGCCATCAACACCTTCATTTATAGATGTTGGAGATCGGCCTGTTTTTTTGTGTAGTCCTGTTTCTCTGAATGTGACTGGCTGGACGTGATCTCTTCATCCTCTGACATAGGAGCTGGCTCGGAACTCCTTTGCCTGGACAGAGCTGCCTGTGGAGCTTGTTGACAGTTGCCTTTTGCATCTATGCTTCTTTTTCTATGTCTGCTTCTGTGTCCTTGAACCCCAGTCAGCCTCAGCAGATGGCCGCTCACACTGAGCCTGGTTCTGCTGGATATTTTATCCTGTTAAAATCGAGTTTTTCCTCTCCACTGTAGCTGCAAGCATGCTTAGTGTGAAGGATTGCCTTTAAGTCAATCCAATCAACTGGTTTTCCTTTGATAGAAAACTTTGAATCAATTTGAGTGTATGATCTGGTTGAATTGTCTCTGTAAAGTGACTGAAATGAATTTTAAAAAAAAGTTGGTTTCTCCTCATTACATAATCAGGATCTTCTTTGAATTTGCTTTCTGATTGTTGAATTTCTCCAATATGATATCATAACTTAACTTTTATGTCGTGTTTATTTTAGGCAGCAGTTTTTGCTCTATTTTTTTTATTTACAGAGTGAATGTTCTTTTTACCTTGAATAAAAATAAGCTCCAGCTAAATCAAGCTAAGTTGTAGCATTGCAGCATATTATCTCTTGCACAACGTTCTAGATGAGCACCAAACCCACCAGAGCAGGCATGGGTGGTTTTCTGTTGAGGGATTTTGCAGACATTAAGCGGAAACCTGAATCACTGCCTGATGTAGAGATGGTAAACCTCACTGTGTGCTCTAACTGTTTACTAGCTGGGATCAGAGTCATGGCATCACTGCTGCAGTCACAGTGCAGCAAATGCTTCCTGTACACAGCGCCTCTGCATATATAATAAGCAGGGCGGCCATTAGAGACGTTTACCTGACTGTATTCTCAGCATTTCTGCAGGAGGAGGAAGGATGAGCGGAAATGAGGTGACAGATGAATCTTTTGATTATAAACATTAATAAATCCAATGTTCTACATGTATTTTTTATTTTATATATAAGATAGTTATACTGTTTTTATTTAATTTCCCTTTGGGATTAATAAAGTGTTTTTGAATTTGAATTGAATTTAAAGTTGAGATCGCTTTTAGCTGATATTTACAATTTACAATATTTACACATTTTAGAAGATATTGTCCATATCATATGCGCAGAATTTCTAGGTGCAGCCAAGGTGCTTAGGCGCTTGGCGGCCTCACTGTTCTAAGGCCACCAGAACAACTCCCGCTGTAACTGTTCCCTGCTTAATGGGAGGGGGCCAGGATGAACATCATGGATGGATGGATGGATGGATGGATGGATGGATGGATGGATGGATGGATGGATGGATGCACAGATGGACAGGTGGATGTATGATGGGAGGATTGATGGATGGATGGATGGATGGATGGATGGATGGATGGATGGATGGATGGATGGATGGATGATGAATGGATTAATGAATGGCTGGAGGACAGACGGATGGATGGATGGATGGATGATAAATGGATGGCTGGATGATGAATGCATGGATGGATGACGGATGGATGGATGGATGGATGAATGATGGATAGATGGATAAATGATTGATGAACGGATGGACGGATGGATGGATGGACAGATGGACGGGTGGATGGATGATGGGAGGATGGATGGATGGATGATGAATGCATTAATGAATGGATGGATGGATGATGGATGGATGGATGGATGATGGATGGAAGGACAGATGGACGGGTGGATGGATGATGGGAGGATGGATGGATGGATGGATGATGAATGGATTAATGAATGGATGGAGGACAGACGGATGGATGGATGGATGATAAATGGATGACTGGATGATGAATGCATGGATGGATGACGGATGGATGGAAGGATGAATGATTGATGAACGGATGGACGCATGGATGGATGGATGGATGGATGGATGGATGATGAATGGATTAATGAATGGATGGAGGACAGACGGATGGATGGATGGATGGATGATGAATGGATTAATGAATGGATGGATGGATGATGGATGGATGGATGGATGATGGATGGAAGGACAGATGGACGGGTGGATGGATGATGGGAGGATGGATGGATGGATGGATGATGAATGGATTAATGAATGGATGGAGGACAGACGGATGGATGGATGGATGATAAATGGATGGCTGGATGATGAATGCATGGATGGATGACGGATGGATGGATGGATGAATGATGGATGGATGGATGAATGGATGGATGGATGGATGATGGATGGATGGATAAATGAATGATGGATGGATGGATGGATAGATGGATTGATGAATGGATGGATGGATGGATGGATTGATGAATGGATGGATGGATGGATGGATGGATAAATAGATGGATTGATGAATGGATGGATGGATGGATGGATGGATGGATTGATGAATGGATGGATGGATGGATGGATGGATAGATGGATTGATGAATGGATGGATGGATGGATGGATTGATGAATGGATGGATGGATGATAAATGGATGATGGATGGATGGATGGATGGATGATGGATGGATGGATGGATGATAAATGGATGATGGATGCATGGATGGATGATGGATGAATGGATGAATGGATGGATGGATGGATGGATGATGGATGCATGGATGGATGATGGATGCATGGATGGATGGATGATGGATGGATGGATGCATGGATGGATGGATGATGGATGGATGGATGGATGATAAATGGATGATGGATGGATGGATGGATGGATGGATGGATGGATGATGAATGGATTAATGAATGGATGGATGGATGGATGATGGATGGATGGATGATGGATGGAAGGACAGATGGACGGGTGGATGGATGATGGGAGGATGGATGGATGGATGGATGGATGATGAATGGATTAATGAATGGATGGAGGACAGACGGATGGATGGATGGATGGATGGATGATAAATGGATGGCTGGATGATGAATGCATGGATGGATGACGGATGGATGGATGGATGAATGATGGATGGACAGATAATGGATGGATGGATAAATGAATTGATGAATGGATGGATGGATGGATAAATGAATGATGGATGGATGGATGGATGGATAGATGAATGGATGGATGGATGGATGGATGGATTGATGAATGGATGGATGGATGGATGGATGGATGGATGATAAATGGATGATGGATGGATGGATGGATGGATGATGGATGGATGGATAGATGATAAATGGATGATGGATGCATGGATGGATGATGGATGAATGGATGGATGGATGGATGATGGATGAATGGATGCATGGATGCATGATGGATGGATGGATGGATGATGGATGGATGGATGCATGGATGGATGGATGGATGGATGGATGGATGATAAATGGATGATGGATGGATGGATGATGGATGGATGGATGGATGATAAATGGATGATGGATGGATGATGGATGAATGGATGGATGGATGATGGATGCATGGATGGATGGATGGATGAATGGATGCATGGATGGATGATGGATGCATGGATGGATGATGGATGATGGATGAATGGATGCATGGATGGATGATGGATGCATGGATGGATGGATGGATGATGGATGGATGGATGAATTGACCATCAACCTTCATAAAACAATAATCTAAAACAGATCTTCTTCAGCCTCACTGCTCATTTAAAGCCAAACAAACAAACCAAATGTTTTTGCCACATTAGGGAGAAACTCTGAGGAAAACTAGAAGGGATGATTACCCGATGTTTGCTGGAAGACAATACAGTAAGCTCAGAAATGTATTTACCAAATAAAAAAACAGAATGTTTTGCATTGTAACTTGAAAGGACAAAGAATGACCATGCCAACTTTTAAAAAATGTTAAACGTACGATTAGAAACAATCCTTCATAACCAGCTTTCTTTGATACAGGAGGGGGACTACTAATAACTGAAAGATTTAGCCAACTATTTAAAATAAAACACACACAAAAAATAATACTAAACAGAAAATCCAGTGTTCTTGTTGAGTCAGCTGATGTTCTGTTGGCGTCTTCAATTCAAGGCCGTCAGGAATGGTTGACAGATGAGGGGGATGTGGTCTGTTCTCTTTCTGTTCTCCACCTGCTGCCCTTCCTGTTTCACAGCTTTTTGATCATTAAACCCTGTATTCCTCTCTTTGTCACAACGAAAAAAAACAATAACAGATGGATAAACAGATCAGGACCAGCAGCGAAATCTGTGCATAGTTCTGCTGTGTTTTTTTCTTTTTCTTTAATGATCCAGAAACCCTATCTTTTCTTCTGGGAATGGACTAGAACCTTAACACGAAGATCCAGATAGGACTGCTCTAAATGAGCTTCCTCTGCAGGCTGACCCGTCTCAGTTACCACCTCTAAGATCTGCACCTGCAGCGCAGAAAGAAGGCATCCGGGGACAAAGTCACTGCTCAGGTGAATTGCTTTTTATTCATTTTATCTTGTGTAATAATAAAGCATATTTCAGTGTTCTTGATTTCAAAATGAAATCAGAGTTTGTTTTTTTTCTATGCAGCTGTGAGGGTCTGAGTCTCCTCCCTCAGGAGGCTCTGCTTTGTCCTAAAGCCTTATTGATGTAGCTTCTGTCCACTCTGGTTTCCAGATGAAGCTGTTTTAGGTTCTTCTCTGCGTTTTATTTCTCTCACAGTGGAATAATGTCCAGGTGATTCTCCTTTCCAATAAAGTCCTAAACATCTCCTTTTCAGCTTTGCTCTCCCCTGCTCCTCTTCGTCCTCCATCTCCACCTCTCTCTTTGTGGTTTGCATCCATTGTTCTCTGATAGCAGATAAGCAGCTGCAGCCCTGGTACAACAGCAGGTGTTTGCAGAGTTTGCAGTGTTATTTGAATGATTTCAATTCTGTTATCTGAATAAAAGACATTCTAATCAACAATTGACAGCAATTATAAATTGTGAAATGGAAAAGAAGGAGGAGAGCTTCTGGCCAAGCAAGAGTTAATTTATTCTGCATGTGCTCATGCAATCCCTGCAGATCCCGTCTGCCTTCTCCTCTTCATCCCGCTGCCTCCCGCCTTCCTTCCTCCAGTCGTTTTGGCCCTAAGCCCAGAAAGAGCTAGAAGAAGGAGTTTTTTTTTCCCTCTCACCACACTCCCAAAAAAGTCCAGATTAGTTCAGAGAGTTTCAGTCGGTTTCCTTTTGAATTTCCTAACTCCTCTTAGGAAAGAACTCAGTAGGATGTCTGTATAAACTACAAAACAAAGCTCTCTGTGCTTGCTTGTGTTTGGTGTAGAAGCTTCTGAACCCAGCGGGTAACATCATGTGTTGATGATCCATTCTGCAACAGCAAACCTCACACTTTATTTTTGTGGCTGGAGGAGGTGTAGCATCAGTTTAAAGATTTAGATATCAAAGCTGCAGCACCTTATTTCAACCTTGATGAATCAAACTTGACGTTGCATCTTAGGGTTTTAAACAACCTAAAATTTCCTCTGTTACCCCTTGCTGACAAATATTTCTGTTCTAGGACACTGTTAGCCTGGCTAACTATGCGAGCTGCTCTGAAAGGACGACTTTAACAGAGGAGTCATGGCACATACAACAACCATAAGGAGAAAGTAAGTTCTTCCCTTTTTTAATCAACAGTCATCTCAAACGTTCTGCTCTCTCTGCTTTTCATCTGGTCTGTTCCTGTTTGGCTGTGACTCCATCCTGGAGAGAAATATCAGCTGTGCTGCTGCCATCAACACTTTTGTTTATAGATGTTGGAGATCGGCCTGTTTTTCTGTGTTGACCTGTTTCTCTGACTGTAACTGGTTGGATGTCTCTCTTCATCCTCTGACATGGGAGCTGGCTCGGAGCTCGTCTGCCTGGCTGTGTGTTTTCTGGACAGGGCAGCCTTTTACAGCTGCTTTTTGTGTCTCTGCTTCTGTCTCCTTGAACCCCAGTCGGCCTCAGCAGATGGCCGCTCACACTGAGCCTGGTTCTGCTGGAGGTTTCTTCCTGCTAAAAGGGAGTTTTTCCTCTCCACTGTCGCTACAAGCATGCCTTCGAGTCAATGAGTCGATGCAATCAACTGGTTTTCCTTAGATAGAAAACTTTGATTCAATGTCACTGTATGATCTGGTGAACTGGAAAGTGCCTTGAGATGACATGTGTTGTGAATTGGCACTATAGAAATAAACGAAAAATGAATTGAAGCAGTTACTTTTTCCATATTTCTGCCTGTATAACAAGCACTGGTCCCTGCTTTAGGAAGTTTTCATGCCAAAGAGTGTTGAAGCAGAAAGGAACATGGAGAATTTCACCCTAGTCAGTATTTTACCTAAGTTCAGTTTAACCTAAACTTTTGTGTCTACCTACAGATGAAGCATGTTGCTTTCCCAGGAAAAAAATAATACGAGGGAAAAGGTATTCTTTTTTACCGCACTTGTGACTTGTGGAAAGTAGGCTGACAGGAAAGGGGGAATGAAAGAGGAGGAGAAACATGCGGCAAATGACCACAGGCTGGATTCGACCCGGGTCGCTCGCGTCGGGGACTAAGGCCACCGTACATGGGTTGTGTGTGCTAACCACTGCGCCCCCAAAGCACGACCGAGGGAAAAGGTATTCTGATTATTTTCCAAGCATAATAGGTAAAAAAAAAGGCAGTGCGAAAATGAAGAGTTTGCCCTTTTTGGTGGAAAACCTGCACCAGCGGCCATGTTTTATAAACCCTCACAACCAACTGCCTTCCAGCAACCATTTGGACAAACAAATGAAGAAGAAGAAATGGATCATAAGCCTTCATATCACTAAAGACAGACTTTGCAAAGTTGTAGAGTTGTAGATTTTTGGCAAGGCATACAACATAAAAAAGGAGTACTACACCCTTGGCATCTTTAGGAATGTGGTCATCCCCAGATTAAAAGTGAAAAAAAGAATTTTGGACATTTTGTTGAGCCTGTTTTTGGAAACTTTTTTGGATTGATGAATTTTTTGTTCTTTGGTAAGCGTAAAGCCTTTTAGAAGATCTTTTTGAGGAGTTGAAATAACTGAAATAAATCAAACGGATCTCATCAAGCGTTTATATTTCTGCTACTTTGGTCCTTGTATGCTCCTGAGTAAGTGAGTTTTGCTGAGAGTGGCGCTTTAGACACCGTTATAAAACAATGCAAACAAAATTTAAAGTCTACAATGATCCAATCATGTTTTGACTTATTTCAAGGTCGTCATGTAGGATTTTGATGGAATTATTTTCTGTCTAATTTCACGTTTTGTCTAATTTGGTTGCTGATGACATCATGTTTTACCCAAATGGGTGAAGATGATGTCACGTTTGACCGATTTAGACAAATATTAATGCCAAGTTTGTCTAATTTTTAAATTAATTTGTCCCTGTTTTGAGTAATTTTAAGCTATTAAATAACAATCACTGAAGTATGAGGTGGTGAGTTCTGGCCACTGCTTAGGAGCTTACATGCTAAACCTGTAAAGATGAGCTCTCATGTTCACAAGCTAAAACTGTTTGCAGTATTTTTAGTGTGCTGCTGCTGCTGCTTTTAGCATCACCAGCTTTAATTTTACCTTCTTCACTGCACAGGGTTCAGGATGACCTTATTACCATCAACTCAGCAGCCGTTAAACCTGTATTGTTTAAATTATGTATTAAGTTAGACACATCAGTTTAGTCATTGTCATGTGCGTTCACTATAAATGAGAAAATCATCTTATTTGCCCTGTTTGACATGTTAGGTCCACTTCACAGGGTGCAAATCTGTTTTCAGCTAATTTTGTTTTTCAGGATGTAAATACTCTGCAGATTCTACTGTGTGAAATATATTTGATCACAATAAGTAGGACAGCCTCCATAAATGCAGGAAGTGTGGTGGTTTGATGATCTGGAGCAAACTAGTGTGAGTTAATGTTAGGATGGAAAGACAGAAAGAGTAACATTGTGGACTTTACAGTTCATTAACATCATCTTACATGATGAACAGTAACAAAAACTGTAAAGGACAGGTGTGCGGTATGGGAGGAATAAAAGCAAAGGACGCCATGTTTGTTGCTCCTGTGTGAAGCTGTGCAGACAGATGCTGCTCATCTGCTGCAGCTCCTCTTTGGGAACCATGTTGGCTCCTTGGCTAGGGCCATGGCTGTTACCATGGTAACAGATGCTGATCTGCTAAGTCTCGGGCACGTCGCCATGGCGTTGCTGTGAAGGGGATTGAAACATTCAAAACAAAAGCATCCAGACATTTAGAGGACAAACTATTTCTCAGAGAAATCCTGAGATCACTGGAGGAACTGATTTTGAGGGTTTCCTTCAGTTTATAGACAAAGGCTAAATCCTGAAGCGATAAACCCAGAAAGATTTGAATTTAAGGCTTTTTCAGAAGGCATTTTGTATTTATGGTCAAATTAAAGGAGGAGGTGCAGCTAACCTCACACCTACTCTGTATTTTATGACATCATCAAATCAGAATCAGAAAACTTTAGTTTGTCTCACAGAGGGGGGAATTAATAAAAAACTGTCCCAGACAGAAGTAACAGGTCAGAAACTTGTTTACAAAAAGTAATTATAATAACATTAAAACAGGCATTCCCTAAAACTATACATGATGTTATTATATATCATTATAAACCCAATGAAAATAAAGCTCTATGGTTAAGGTAGTGGCATTTTTCTAGGATAACTGCATTTTTTTTAAATAATTTTTCATTGTATGTGCAAACGTTCTATATCAAGCACCAACTTCCATTGATTTAAGGGAGCAAAAACACAAAAAAACAATCAGAACTTTCAGAAAGGCTACAAGTCGCCCCCTGAAAGACCACAAATATGTTGGTGAAAATTCAGATTGAATAATGATTTGCAATTCAATTCAGTTTATTTATATGGAGCCAATTCACAACACATGTCATCTCAAGGCACACTACAGTTCAACCAGATCATCCAGTCACATTGATTCAAAGTTTTCTATCTAAGGAAAACCAGTTGATTGCATCTACTCATTGACTCGCATGCCACCCCTCACACTAAGTATTCTTGCAGCGACAGTCGAGAGAAAAAACTCCCTTTTAACAGGAAGAAACTTCCAGCAGAACCAGGCTCAGTGTGAGCGGCCATCTGCTGAGGCCGACTGGGGTTCAAGGAAGCGGGGCTCATTTTGGGGGATTATGTCACCTTATGCCATCTTTTTCAATATCTCTCAATACAATGTATAAATCTTTCAAAAAGGAATCAAAATAGCTCTATGTAAGCTTAAAAATCCATAAAGATGATAGTAAAAGACATGTAAAAACAAACTATTATCCAATAAAAGACTTACCTTGTCATGCACCAGTGCTGGTCTGATTCATTACCTGACACACCAGTGCAGCTCCGCCCTGTCCTCATCTGCACTCATCTTAACCACCTGCTCCTGTCACTATATTACCAGCCCATCTGACCAGACACTTGGGTGTATTCGATTTCAGAGTCTGCATCCTCCCAAGACCCGGCCTACCTGATCTGGGTTCTTCCAGGTCTGTGAAAATAAGGAGGCTGAAAGAGTTTTCGCTATTCATTCAAAAGGGTCCAGCCTTCCCCAGCTTCCACCGCCCGTACGCTCAGTCCCCTACACTGCAAAATGATCTAGAAGTAAGTAAAAAAAAAAATTTATTAAGTGTATTTACCCTTAATTTGAGTAGGTAAATAAGATCATTTGCCAATGAAATGAGATTTTTTTTAACTTTTAAAATAAGATAATTATATAATATGCATTTGAAATAAGACAATATAATTATTTTTTTCTTATTTAAATTAAAATTGTCCTGTTCCTTTGGCAAAGTGTCTCACTTAAGTCCTCAATTCAAGAAAAAATTTACTTATTTTAAGAAAAAATGACTTATATAGATCTACTTTTTTTGCAGTGTAGCAACTGTGACAGTTGACAGACAAAGCGGGCAAAAAAATGGATACCGGACTTCACACTTCTGTTCTGAGTGCTAATAACATTTTGAAGGAGCTTCAACAGCAGTATCGTCATCGCAAATATCAGATTTATAGTCCCATACAGCAGAGACATTGGAATCTGAGCTTAAATGTCAGCCAAACCCATTAACACATGGACAGATAAAACCTTTCAATAAACCAAACATTGCCCACCACATATCTGACTTAACAACCATTTAAAACAAAAATTTTCATTTATTTCAGATTGAACTATTCACATACTTGTATTATATTAAACTTGGATACCCAAGTCTACAATAAACCGGACATGTCCTTGAAAATGGGCAAAAAGTAGGCTGCATTGTCACTAACCGATCCATACGGACAGCTCCATCTGTACCATCGGCTCATTTGCTGCTTCCTGCTGGTGTGCAATTTTTAATTTTTGTGTTTAATGCTTTGTTTCGGCTCAGTTTAAGCTCTTAAAGCTACAGTGTGTAATAATTACAGGCATATAAAGTCAGAAATTTAATATATTATACATAACTATGTTATTTATCATCACCTATGAGCTCAGCCTTTTAACCATAATATTTGCGTTGCCTTAGAATTCGTTATTTATAATTACATAGGAGCGGGTCTCGCAGCCATGGAGGCTGACATCTTTGCGCTACGGCAAGCGCAGAGCCAACAAACTAGCGATTGCGAGATCTCCCATGACGCTCGAAAATAACTACGGCAAGTTGAGAGAGATGAACTGAGACGGTACTGAACAGTAGATGGCAGTATTATGCCTGAGAAGCGTTTAGTCTGCCTGAAACCAAAGAAGAAGAAGAAGCAGGTATACTGCGCCTCAGTAACAAGAAAGGTGAACAAGGCGGCAGGCGTGAGTGACTTTGCAAACTGTTTGGCACTGTGTGGCCAAACATCAGACGAATGGAGGATCATGCCTACTCTGTATCACAACGAAAAGCGGCGGACACCGAACCCCCGTCATCTAAGAAGCGGAAACACGACGAGAATAAACGCAAGCGTGACAAGAAACGACAAAAAACACGGATCAACATTGGCACGGCATTTACACGATGGAAGTCACTGATGGAGGAAAAAGGTTTTCAAAGTGACGCTCAAGTTGCCAGTTTTCTCTTGGACAGGTAATTAATCCTACACACACAATTGTCTAATATCACTGCAGTTTTTGGAGTACAGGATGCTCAGACCTGTCTAAAACAATAACATGCTGCGTGATGATGCTGTTACTCTCCAGTATACTTATTCAGCAACGTCCCTGACGTTTTACAGGTAATGATTCGGTAATTTTCTGTAAAATAATTTTCTGGATATATACCTCGGTTACTTCTCTCCGGCTCCTTTGGAGATCTTCAAGCCTTTCCTCCTCTGCTCTCACCCCGCTGGCACCCCTCCCTCGCCTGGCCCTAGCTGCACGGCCTCCCTGTCCTCGCCCTCTTCCTCGCCTTGTAACCCCCGTGCCACCAACAAGACTTGGACTCTGTAAACGGGGAATATATATTCTTCCAGCGAACACAATCTCGCTGTTAAACTAATGACTACAATTACTTCGTCTGTTTATATCACCATGCAAAGCAGCTCACCAAAACGTCACAACGACGTAGAAAAAATAACGGGTATATTTATTATCTTAAGTCTACATGAAATCTATACCCTACACAGACTAATGAAATACTATCTGTAAAATTATCTATGTAAACAAACCTCATCACTTGAGAAGGTAGGTGATGTGGACGTCGTGGAAGACATTTTGTCCCGTAACACTCGCCGTACTGTTGGGGGGGAGAAGCGGTGGGGGGGAGATGTTCATGTTGCTGCGGTCTGCAGTCTGACCGCTAGATGTCGCTGAAAATTACACACTGTAGCTTTAATGTATATTTATAATAACAACAGAAGTATAATACTGCTGATGTGCTGAGGAGGTAAATAAGATGTATTTAGAAACGGAAGTAGTTGAAAAGGAACACACTTTGTCCCCTATTACTGTGAATAAAAAAAGTCAATAAAAAGCTAATAGAAAATGAAAGGAAAAGGCACGTTAGATCTAAAACTTACGGTAAAGTTGTTCCTTGGCCCTGTCCTGTGTTGTGACCAATGAGCTGAGAACATATGAGTAACGGTCCAGAATACCCTCAGCCAAGTGTTGGTCACGGAGAAGATGGCGGGAGACAACAGAGCAGCAGCAGCACTCAAAGACAAACGACTCCTCACTGCTGCAAGAGCTCAAAGGAAATACAAGTGGAAAAAGTAGACTATCACCACATTATGTGGCATGAGCTAATTATTATTTTTTTTTTTCTGTTTTAAAACTGTAGCCTACAGTCATTGCATTTAGGGCACAAATATGTTTAAAAGTTTGCACAAGTTTCCTGTTGCACCAAAAATGCGCACTATTTATTGGTTTATATTCATTCTTTACAGTTTGAAGTTGAGCAGGACAGGCTTATATTTAAAATACTTATTTTATTTAGCAAAGTTATTTTTAATCAAAGTGAATTGCTGGATAATAATTTGTTTTCCATGTGTTCATGTTATTAACAAATACGCATATAATTCAATGCAAATTAGAGTCAAATAGTAAAAAAAAATCATTTCACACACAGTAAAGGCAATCGGGTCAGCTGGCATGCACATGAGGTGTCCCTTTTTTTAGCGAGTTGGCAACCCTTCTCCGCCTGCATAACACATTTTTTTTTTTTTTTAAAGATTGCCGTTTCATGCTCGTGCGCATTAGAAGCAGGTGAGGGTGATTAGGTGCCAGGTGTCCTGAATTCTGGGGCGGGCTTCATCCTGCTACTTCTTGCTCCTCTGATAGGAGAGAACTTGCTGCAGGTCAGCTTATTTGATTAATATCAGTTGGTCTTTGACCTCTCTAAGCTGTTCGGTACAGCAGGATAGGCGGGCTATATTTAAGGCTAATTTATGCTTCTGACGCATAGCCCGTGCAACCATCAAATCGGTCCCTGGTCGCGACCACGACCCCCATGCAGAGATTCTGTATCCGTTGTTGCTCACCTCAAAAAAATCTGACTACACGTCGGAAGCCCGAGGAGAAGACCTCAAGCGGAAGTGCACAGACAAAAAGCAGCTGTGATTGGTCCTTGGTATGCCTTTCCGGTTGTCTGAGTGGTTGTCCTTCTCGATTCGGTGCCGGTTTGCCCCATCTTTAAAAACTGAGGAGCAATTACAATTGACAACTAATCGAGGAGGTTCGGAAGTAAAACGCCTTGTACAAGGCCTCAGACAAATTATATAAAAGAATATATCCTCATCTATGTCTAGCAACTCTAGATCCATCTCCGTGACTGTGATATCTTGCAGATGCGTCATTGTTATTTTGGAACATAAACACTTCCGCCGGCGCCGCCAAAGTTCTCGTGACCATCTGCCGAAGTTCTTGCGAGTTCTCGAATAGGCTCCCCCTTGTGCTTTGGCAGGAAACTGCTGTGCGTCCTTAGAAATTCCAGCCCGACGGTGCAGAAGCATACCAGCAAAACTCGTTCTTGACCAGACCCAAACGACATTTAATGTGTGCGGATGGAGAAGTCTAATCTGCCCTTTAGTAGTTGCATGTGGCTTTTTGGTTGTTCTGTGCTACTTCCAGCAGATGGCGCCATGTCTGTTAATGGTTGCACATTATCCGGTGCAAGGTTAAAAATGATTATGAGGAACACTTGGTGCTAATAACATTATTCTATCAGGATCAAATGGTTTTTGGGTCTTTTTGTCTTTTTTGTTCTGTCTGAGCAAGAAAAATATATATATGTGAACTCAAGATCCTTTTGAATATTTTTAAATGCTTATATTACATGGCACCTTTATATATGTCTGAGCTCCTGTCTGTCCATGCCCCGTCTAGAGCACTTAGTTCAGCTGAACTGCTCCTCCTGGATGCTCCTCCAGAGGGGGACAGAGCTTTTTTCACTGCTGCTCCCCGGCTGTGAAACAGTCTGCCACTCAGCATCTGCTTGGCGCCAACTTTTAGTTGTTTTAAATCCTCCCTTAATACCAATCTTTTTGCACACACTTTCTTATGTGTTGTCATGATTTTATCAAGTGCTCTGACCCACGTGCAGTAAACCAACACAGAGAGACCAGGGAAAAGTTTAACAGGTTTGTTGAGATGGATGTGATGAGTCCAGTGCAGCTCTGAACACGGTTCCACCGGAACTGGAAAGTGAGGGGAAGACATTGCGGTTAGTTCAGGCTCAGTGGGAAATTTGATTCTTGAACTTGAAGAGGTGAAAAAGGTTGCAGACTCACATTTGGAGAAAATGGTTGTCCCTTATTGATTCCAGTCGGTGTGGGATGTTCCAGTGTTTGTCTTTTTCGATGGAGGGCGGACAGGGTTTACCCAGAATGCGATTGTTCGTTGCTCGGAGAACAGAGAGGCTGACTGCCACTTAAATTTCCTGCGGTACTTCAACGGGTTGTTGTGGAGATGGATCCCTTGCTCAGAGAGAAGCACCAAACGATCCTTGGTGAAAAGGATCGGTCGCTTTGACACTATAGTTTATTAGGCCTTGTTTGTATAGTATTCTTTGCCTTTGTATGTCTGTTTTGAAGCACAAATAAAGTCGATCTTGACATAACAACACGTTTCATCATTCTGCTTCGTTCTACCTCTATTCTCCCATTATTAAGTATTTGTTATTTCAACCCATAACCTTCTGTTCTCTCTGCTTTTTACTCATAGTAACTGTAGAGGCAAGGATGCATTTTTTTTGCTATGTCTCTAAGGATAGGGTGCATTTGTTAGAGGGCATGTGTAGGTGGAGCTGTAAATGGGTGTTGGCATGTGTCTGGAGCTGGATGATTGTCTAATGAATATCACCTGGATCTGTTCAGGGGCTGTTTGTTTGTTTGATACAGAGAGAGGCTAAGGCACGGTGCCAATATTTCTGTTGACCGCAAGTTTAAAGCTAATTGAGTCTGCAACACCACCTATTGTACAATGCTTCACAGAAAAAGGGTATAATAAACATCCCTAACTGCAGTAAAGCTTTACGTTTCCTCATTGGATTGGGCGCGTCGAACAGATCCCTGCAGTCCTCTCTGTGACAAATTTTTGGATGATAGTCACTTCCAATAACGTTATCTGGTCATCACCACCTTTGTTTACATACAGGTGCTGGTCATAAAATTAGAATATCATGAAAAAGTAGATTGATTTCAGTAATTCCATTTAAAAAGTGAAACTTGTATATTATATTCATACATTACATACAAACTCATATATTTCAGATGTTTATTTTGTTTAATTTTGATGATTACAAATGACAACAAATGAAAATCTCAAATTCATCATATCAGAAAATTAGAATATTGTGAAAAGGTTCAAAATTGATGGCCCCTGGTGCCACACTCTAATCAGCTAATTAACTCAAACCACCTGCAAAAGCCTTTAAATGGTCTTTCAGTCTAGAGCAACCTGGGCTATCATAACACCTGAGCAGTGCCACAGACTGATCGACTCCATGCCACGCCGCATTGCTGCAGTAATACAGGCCAAAGGAGGCCCAACTAAATACTGAGTGCTGTACATGCTCATACTTTTCATGTTCATACTTTTCAGTTGGCCAACATTTCTATAAATCCTTTGTTTTTATTGGTCTTCAGTAATATTCTAATTTTCTGATATGATGAATTTCAGATTTTCATTTGTTGTCATTTGTAATCATCAAAATTAAACAAAATAAACATCTGAAATATATGAGTTTGTATGTAATGTATGAATATAATATACAAGTTTCACTTTTTAAATGGAATTACTGAAATCAATCTACTTTTTCATGATATTCTAATTTTATGACCAGCACCTGTATGTTGAAGATTGGTTTGTTTTTCAGTGTAGTCCTGTTTCTCTGGATGTGCTCTCTTCATCCTTTGATATGGGAGCTGGCTCGGAGCTTGTCTGCCTGCCTGTGTGTTTCTTTTACAGCTGCTTTTCCTATCTCTGCTTCTGTCTCCTTGAATCCTCAGTTGGCTTCATCAGATGGTCGCTCACACTGAAAAGGGGTTTAGAAGTTTCTTCTTTTTAAAAGGAATTTTTCACTGTCTGCAAAGTCTATGGTTGGATTTCCTTAGATAGAAATGTTTCATAATCTGGTTGAATTTTTTCTGTAAAGTGCCTTGAGATGATGTGTTGTGAATTGGTGCTTTATAAATCATCTGAACTGAATAAAAATCCATGCAAAAAGGCACTCACTATAGCATGATTCCCTTTGTTGGTATGCTAGTAAATTTCATAAATTTCTATCATCAGCCTAAAATACCACACATTTGATTGGTTTGAGTCAAATAAATTAAATGCTTGGTATGATTGATAAAAATGTAATCTACTGGCACAGCAGCAACAGCAGAGGGCATCATGCTACAGTGAAAGAAATTGTGTATTCCTATTCACCAGTGATATATGCATAAAAAATAATGACTATTACCTGCAGACCGTTCTATCTGCTGAGACAGTTCAGTGTCACTGCTGTTTATGTGCCCCCCAGTGCTAACACTAAAGAGGCCATGAAGACTCTAAACCTGGCTATCTCTGAGCTCCAATCTGCACACAGAGGGTGTTTTCATCTCTGCTGGGGATTTTAACCAGGCTAACTTGAAGACTGTCCTTCCTCATTTTTACCAACATATGGACTTTGCAACTCAGGGTGAAAACACTTCAGACCTGGTTTACTCTAACATCAAAGATGCATTCAGAGCCCACCCACCTCGATTAATTCCCCTGCATATAACACCCAGCTGATCAGGGCTAAACTGACAGTTAAAGAGGCCTGAGTCTGGTTTGAGGGCACCATGGAGACACTCCAAGACTGCTTTGAAAGCTCTGACTGGAGCATCTTCAAGGCTGCAGCAACATATGACAACTTGTTAAATATTGATGAGTATGCCATGACTGTGTCAGCCCTCATTAACCAACCACCCTGGATAAATGGGGAGGTTCGGAAATCGCTAAAAGCACGGAATTCAGCTTTCAAGTCTGGTGTTAAAGAGGCACCGAGAACAGTGCGTGCCAACTTAAAAAGTTCAGCAAAGCAGAACCACAGCCAGAAAATCCAGGATCTTTTCCACGACGACAGCAACACCAGGAGGATGTGGAAAGGCATTCGGATGATCACAGACTACAAACCATCCTCCCTGCCAGTAGAAGCAGCAAACACTGGCTTCCTCAATGAACTTGAACAACTTCTTTGGAAGGTTTGAGGCACTAAACAGCACTCCAGGAGTGAAAGCTGTTTCACACCAGGGGGAGGAGACACTAAACCTGGACATAGCTGAAGTGAAGAAAACTCTGAGGAGGTTTTCACCAGCTTTGACCAAAGATGGCCTCCTCCACAGATTAACCACCTACAAAGACCTGGACTGTTAGTCAGACAGAAACAATTTAATGTTCAGAGGTTGTTCCTTCTGCCAACATCTATGATCCTATGTTTCAGGCACAGAGGTCACCAGGGTAAAAGAGTGGTACCAAAACAGAAGTGATCATTTGGAGGAGAGAGAGCTGAAAATGGTGGAGAACATCACTACTGAGCGCTTCAAATCTGATGGATTTGGGACCCTTTTATGTAAGTCTTCTCCTGAACGAGAACTATAGACCGAATGGACTAATTTGTCTTCTGTGAGCAAAGCAGAAGCAGGTCATGCTTGGTTTTGAGTGGAACATTTTGGTTCTAGTGTGTTAAATCTCCGACCCATCACCAAAGCACTCTTAGAGCGCTGTCGTCATTCAGCATGTCTGCTTACTTCATACAGTCAAACATGGCGGTTGTTACCGCTGATATTAAACGGTTAATAATTTGTATAATTTGATATAGATCAAATTATACATCATTTCCTTTCTGGTCCATCATGAATCAGCATATTTCATTCTAGTTCTGGGTGGTTCCTAACCAATGCAGAGACCTGAAATTCTGCTTGGTCACCAAAAAAAGGGGCCCGGTCTCTCTTGCTTTCTTCAGATTTCCCTGGCATCCACGCTGCCACCCTCAGGCTTCCTGCAGAGATATCTGCATAAAACCAGGAAAAATACAAAAAATAATAACATGAAATCCATCAGATTAGTTAACAAGATTAGTTTTGCATTAAAGCTAATCCAAGGCATTATTTTATATGTCATAAAATGTTTCACATGCAACAAGTTTCCTGAAAAAGCATTTGGATTAATCTGTGAAGAAAAACAGGAGACCCGTTTTATGAAAAAAGCCTAACGATCTAAGCTTCCAGACATTTTGAATGTTTTTGTTTCCAGGCGGACCGCTCTCTGAAGCCTCTGGGGCCGCTGTCCTTCCACAGGCTGTTGAAGGACATGGAGGCCAAGAAAGACAACGTGGCCTTCGAAATTAAAGAGTCTCTGATGGAGGTAGGAACGTGTCAGCAGCTCCAGCAGTACTGAGGTCCAGTGGCCTTTCTATTCCAGAACAATTCAGAGTTCAGAGTTCATAAGCTGGTCTGGTACCGGACTGAAACTAAAAGCAGAAGATGCTAAATGGCAACTTCTGAAGATGATGAGCATAGATCTGGGAGACACGAGGAGAAGAACTACTCCACAGTAATCAGCTTGCTCTGTTAGCGTCTTCTATCCTACGGTTCAAACACCCCCCCTTCTCCCTGCAGATGATCTAACGCTCTGTTATCAAGTTTGGGGTTCACCATTAACTTCCACGTCTTTTATAAAACATTTTGGTCTGTTTAGACTAAAAAAAGTGAAAGCCAAAAAGTTAACTTCTAATGGTTCATAAAGGACAATAGAGACATGGGTATTTAATCTGCAAATAAGCAAAATTAGGCGTTACCTCGACCACTAGATGGCAGCAACGTGCTTCCCGTGTGAGGCTTGGCATTTCTACAACCCAGAGTATCTGTGTGTCTGTCTGTCATAAAGCAGTCTGTTACTCCTTCCCCAGGTGGAGAACTTCCTGGCCTCCAGAGAGGAGCAGGAGAAACCAGAACTGGACTGGAAGCGTAAAGTCACCTTCAGAGGCAGAAAGCCAGCTCCGGAAGTGGCTATAAGCATAGATATCCATGGCTATAAGAACCTTTTGCTGCTTGCGCTGCATCCAAACACCGGACCCCATCTTTGGAATTAGGTGCATCTGCAGAGTCGATAAGAGCAAGCTGGCAGACATTTTTACCATCACTGTCTGCTGCCCTGATGTGACGGGGTCAATATTTTTGATGTTCTTCTCATCATTTTTTTTTCTCCTGTGTGTGGTTTTTATGTTAACATTTTTGGTCTCTGATTCAGACCCGTTAGTCCATATAATTGTGCTCGAAATGAGGGGCAGTTCTAATGCATAGATTTTCTCATGTTGCTGGGTGGAATGTTTTGTTATTTTTATGAGTTTTTTTTATGTACATCTTAACAACTCTCCATTATTACAGTAAGATCTTTAAATAAACATTTTGGTCATAAAAAAAAAAAAAAAAGGACTGGTTTAGAGGGAAGCTGTTTTGTGTAGTTTTGCCACAATGTGTTTAATGTTTTGTAGAATACATCCTTTTTTTCCGCTTGTTTTTAAAATAAACTTGTTTATGAGTATTTGTTTTCGTGACACCCTTTGATCAAAAGGAGGGAGTGTTCTTGTTTAATATGAGGCTTATTAATAAAAATATCCTCATTTTTTTTAAGAATTAATTGCTAATTCATTCGAGGCCAAACTTTACTGCTCTTTTGATCTTTTTTTTTTTTGGCTTTTGAAATTTGATCCATAGGGTTTAGTAATAAATATTATTTCATTTTAAATTTCTATTGTTGAAAAATACAAATTTAATTCAAAAATACTTCATTTATCCCAAAGGGAGATTAAATAAATGAATGCAAAGGGCCAATAGGATCTCTATGGATGTATACAATTAGGGTTGTTTCAATACTCTCCTGAATAATCAAAGATTTTATCCACATTTCACTTCATATTTAGTGTAGAATTCTCAAAAAACTTCTTATAAAATATATATAAAACATTCTTGGAGCTTTTTTGAATCGAATTATTTCATTCCTTGCCGGGGGGGGGGGGGGGGGGGGGCAGTTGTCTTAAAAGACAACTGTCTTAAAAGACAACTGCTCACTACACTGGAAAAAAATCTAAATCTAGATAAGTAATTTTTTTCTTAAAATAAGTGCATTTGTTCTTGAACTGAGAAATTAAAAGGGAGCTGTTGCCAATGATACAAGACAATTTACATTTAAAATAACAAAACGCAATTGTATCGTCTTACTTTAAGTGCATTTTATCTAAATATCTTATTTTAAGAGTAAAAATACTCATTCTATTCCATCTCATTAACCTACTCAAAATAAGGGTAAATACAATTAATTTAAGAAATTTCTACTTATTTCTAGACCATTTTCCCAGTGTACCATTCCCTCCTACCTAAGTCATCTTTAGCAGATGGCCCTTGCTGGGTTTCCTAAAGCTTTTATCCACATAGTTGAAGCTTTCGTCACAAAGTTCCTTATATTTTAATAAATGTGGTTTTTTTTATGCAATTCTACAAGTACAATGAAGACCTGCCGGTCCAAAGGTAAGACAATAGCAGAACTTCTCTTCTGGATAAGTACAATAAAACAACTTTATTAAACAATTGATCCAGTGCAAAGTGGCACCATGCAGGATAAAAGGCTACATTGGTAAAAAAAAAAAACATGATTATGTCGATTTTGTTACTTATGGCTGTATTAAGGGTTATGTCTGCTCTGCAAAGGTAGTGGGCTTTTAAATTCTATTTATATAGGGGGGCCAAACCTGAACATTAATTGTTGCATTACCCCGGTTGTAACAATAAAAGTGAAGTACATATGTTTATAATGACATAAAGGTTTTAAACGTTCATATAAACAAGATCATTGGGTTTTCTTATGGTATTTAAACATTACTTTGGTATAAATGTGGGTTGAATTGATTTGTGCAGATGTACTAAAATTGGAAAGGTACGGAAGAGGATTAGGGCCACTGAAAAAATAAAAAAACGTAACTGATTTCTAGATTTTATTTCAGTTTAATATGATTAACGTCACAATTCTGACTTTAATCCCAGAATTCTGACTAAATTCTAACAGCTAACAAACATGTTAGCAAGAAGCCGTAGCCATCTGTTTTAGAGACTAGCTCTCTTGTTTTAATCACCTTCTGCTCCTCCATTAATGAAACAGCATCACCAGGGACCCCTTGGGCACGTAAAAAGTTGCCTAATTCTGTCATTTTCCACCAATGTCTTACTGACCCTCCCAAACAACTCACATCTTTGTCAGTGAAGCTGAGTGCTCCCACATCTCTTCCTTCATGTTGCCCATCTACATTTAGATGTAAAATTCTGAGATTAGTCAGAATTCTGAGAAAAAAAACCTAATCCAATTTAATCTCAGAATTCTGAAATTAAAGTCAGAAATTAAAGTCCGAATTCTGAGAAAAAAGTCTGAATTCTGAGATTAAAGTTCTTTTCCCATATTAACCTGAAATACACTATATTGCCAAAAGTATTTGCTCACCCATCCAAATGATTGGAATCAGGTGTTCCAATCACTTCCATGGCCACAGGTGTATAAATTCAAGCACCTAGGCATGCAGACTGTTTTTACAAACATTTGTGAAAGAATGGGTCGCTCTCAGGAGCTCAGTGAATTCCAGCGTGGAACTGTGATAGGATGCCACCTGTGCAACAAATCCAGTCGTGAAATTTCCTCGCTCCTAAATATTCCACAGTCAACTGTCAGCTGTATTATAAGAAAATGGAAGTGTTTGGGAACGACAGCAACTCAGCCACGAAGAGGTAGGCCACGTAAACTGACGGAGCGGGGTCAGCGGATGCTGACGCGCATAGTGCGAAGAGGTCGCCAACTTTCTGCAGAGTCAATCACTACAGACCTCCAAACTTCATGTGGCCTTCAGATTAGCTCAAGAACAGTGCGCAGAGAGCTTCATGGAATGGGTTTCCATGGTCGAGCAGCTGCATCCAAGCCATACATCACCAAGTGCAATGCAAAGCGTCGGATGCGGTGGTGTAAAGCACGCCGCCACTGGACTCTAGAGCAGTGGAGACGCGTTCTCTGGAGTGACGAATCGCGCTTCTCCATCTGGCAATCTGATGGACGGGTCTGGGTTTGGCGGTTGCCAGGAGAACGGTACTTGTCTGACTGCATTGTGCCAAGTGTAAAGTTTGGTTGAGGGGGGATTATGGTGTGAGGTTGTTTTTCAGGAGCTGGGCTTGGCCCCTTAGTTCCAGTGAAAGGAACTCTGAATGCTTCAGCATACCAAGACATTTTGGACAATTCCATGCTCCCAACTTTGTGGGAACAGTTTGGAGCTGGCCCCTTCCTCTTCCAACATGACTGTGCACCAGTGCACAAAGCAAGGTCCATAAAGACATGGATGACAGAGTCTGGTGTGGATGAACTTGACTGGCCTGCACAGAGTCCTGACCTCAACCCGATAGAACACCTTTGGGATGAATTAGAGCGGAGACTGAGAGCCAGGCCTTCTCGTCCAACATCAGTGTGCGACCTCACAAATGCGCTTCTGGAAGAATGGTCAAAAATTCCCATAAACACACTCCTAAACCTTGTGGACAGCCTTCCCAGAAGAGTTGAAGCTGTTCTAGCTGCAAAGGGTGGACCGACGTCATATTGAACCCTATGGATTAGGAACGGGATGTCACTTAAGCTCATATGTGAGTCAAGGCAGGTGAGCAAATACTTTTGGCAATATAGTGTAATTCCAAAATCTGTTTTTTTTTTCAGTGGCCCTAATCCTTTTCCGTAGAAAGGACATTTAAAATATGAATGATAAAAATGTTGCTGCAGTATTCACATTTAACAGCATTTTTTTTTTTAAAGAATACATAATAAAAATGATCAGTATTATAGCTGAAATACAACCACAGGAGAAGACCTGACCTCCTTATTAAAACTGTGATTGCCCTGTATTAAAATGAAGCAATGTTATCTGCAGGTAGTGTTGCAACATGATAGAGGTGTTTATGACTGGCGCACATCTCAGCGTCAGAGACAGTCAGAGAGCGCCTTGTTTGCTCAACCTTCATCAGGAAGAAGCGGCAGCCATAGATATCCATAATAAAGGCTTTATTATGGATAATAACGTCCAGGCACCACCTGGTCAGAAATAATAAATAATAATAACAATAAATTGGAATCCAACTATAAAACAGGCCTTTATCGTAAATATTGGGCGTAAATTGGACAGTGTGTTACTTTCCACCTGAGGTACTAAAAGAACATGGATTTTCCTGGCCGGAACCTTTAAGCTTTACAAAGTTGAACACGTATTTGTTTATTAGTGACACACGTCCTCCCGTCCGTCTGCAGGCAGCTTCTTTAATCAGTATAAGGCTTAAAACCAAAGAAAGTCTCCCTGCGTTGCTTCATTTGATCTCCGCGCTCATCGCCGGTGAGTTTATCGCTGATTTTACTGCAGGAGAAGCAAGTCTAAGGGCAAGCTAACATTAGCTTAGCCGACCAAAGAAGCTAACATATAATATTAATGCTCTCTTTGTTGGGACCGTTAGATACATTAGCCTGCCAGCGTCGACATCGGTTGTCGGTTTAAAGTAGTGATGGGTTACAGAGGCATTTTGAAACATTGCTAAACTGTATTTATACTGCGTTGATTCTGTCTCACAGAATACTGACACCTGCTGGACATTTACAGACACTACAGGCAGCTTATTGGACAGACTGAACAGTTTTGATAACCTATTGCAATAATATAATTTAAGTTATATTGTATTATTTCATATCTATGTTTAAATTGAAAATATTTAATATTTTAAGATGTAGCCAATAAATAATGACAACATATATCATAACGTGAAAATTAGGGGAAAATGAACATGTGGACTAGGATTGTAAATCCTATTTTTACAACGATAAGTACAGTAAATAAACTAAATGTCCATTTTAAATTAACTTTAATTCAGATAAGTTGAGTGATAAATGAGAGGAAAAGCAGGGCTCGATGTTAACCATTGCCCGCAAAAAAATTATTTATCACTCAAAATTACTCTAAAATCACCGACATTAGCTGAAAACGACCCAGCCGGCGCCATTTTTGTTGTTTTGTACACATTCTCGCGTGATTTGAAAAAGACGCGTGATTTGAAAAAGCTGCGAGATTTTCCGTCAGATGGCGTGATTTTTGTCAACCTAGCGGTAATTTTGATGTAGTTACCAAAACGAGAAACAAGCTAGAAAGCGCTATCATATGGCAGTCTTCTGTACAGTGATCCAGGTCATATATTAAAAAATTTTCATTATTTTTTCTCTCTCAGACATTGGAGAGCTGCATTTAAATGTTATATAGCTAAACATGTTAAATTGGTGACCTGTTATGTTATTATTATTGTCTTGTTGCTGCATTTATTTTGTCAGGGAAAACTAATCCGGATTCAGTTAAAAGTCAGGGAATTCTGAAATCATGTAAGACTGTGGAAACCCTGAATAAAATAACTGTATAATGATTCTCTAGAAAAGTCACATTATATTAAAAGTATTATCTTGTATAAACATACTGTGACTCTAAAATAAGTTATTCATTTGTGACATTGACTTCTATCTTGTGATTTATCTTAAGTTTTAAACCTGTCAAGTTTTTTTTTTTTAGATTTTTAACATTACAATTTGTATTTTTCCAAGCACACAACAGTTTAAAGCAAAGTTTAGTTTGATAGAATGTGCAGGAAGGATTGAAAGGCATGTTAACACGGTAATGTAGGCTTGAGTTCATTATCTGAGGCATGTATACACACACCAGGAACCTGTAAACTTAAAAAATACTGAATTACAAAAAACATTGAAAAAACAAACATGTTTCATTGATATATATACAAAAATGAATATTAGGAACTATATTCATCAAACATTATACTGGGCAAGTAAAAATTGTTTCTGGGCAAATAAAATGTGAAAGTCCTAAACGTCAACCCCTGAAAAGGATTACACAACGAGGTCCCCGGACCTTTGCTGGGTGATGATTTTTCTTTATTCGAACCCCGCTGATTTTTAATTGGTTACCGTATTTTCACGACTGTGTCCCATTTCTGTATTTAACACACACATAAGGCGCACCGGACTATAGGGCGCGTTTTTTATATACAGGTACATGTCCTCTACTGCGTATTTAAAAATACAGCGGGGGCAAAACTGAGTATGACTGTGCTTTATTCATGTATTTATTACAAAGTATTAATCAAACCTGGCAGCTGGCCGTGAGACAGACACATCGCAGATGACACAGCGCTGTGATTACTCCTAAATTAACTTAAATCCTGAAACCTGCCGACGGAATTTGTTCGCTTTTATTACCGGTATCCTGGTGCCTGCAGTTTAAATTATTTAGATGAAAAACACCTGCCAGCAGCCGCGGTGAACCTGGAGGCTGCCCAGCCTACAGGCTGCTGATGAAGGGATTTCTGCTGTCGGTGTACCGCTGGTATGTGGGGGTCTGAGCGCCTCCGACAGAAATAGATAATCTGGATGAACTGACTGCAATTATTAAGTTTTCAGGTGGACTTTCTCACTTAAAAACATATTAAAACTACTTTATTCCCACTGATCACAGCAAATATAGCTGCAAGATTTAGATTATTTAGATGAAAAAACACCTGCCAGCCACCGCGGTGAAGAGGAGGAGACCCGCCCAGAGGCTGCTGTTGAATTAAGTTTTCAGGTAGAAAAATAGAGCGGCAGCAAAACTGAGTATGTTTGTGCTTTATTCATGTATTTATTACAAAGTATTAATCAAACCCATCAAATTCATCATCCTCTGTTTCTGAATAAAACAGCTGCGCTAAATCAGACATGCCAGTTTCCCCTTCTTCGCTGTCAGAGTCACTTTCCGTGCCGGGCGGCTCCTCAGAAATAATGCCGGCTTTTGCAAAAGCTTGTACAACAGAGCCAGCAGACACTTTAGTCCAAGCATCAACAATCCATCCGCAAACGGTGGCATAACTTGCCCAGCGCTGCCTTCCACTTATCCTGAAACTGTGGTCTCCGTCTGTCATCCATCGCTCCCACGCCGCTCGCAGCCTTACTTTAAACGGCCGCTTCACACCGATGTCGAGCGGTTGAAGTTCCTTTGTCAGACCCCCGGGATAACGGCGAGCACAGCGTTCATTTGATTCACCATGTTTTTCTCATCAGCTGTGAGATGGGCACGCATGGAGTTACATATTAACAGCGATGGTGATGCGTGGAAAAAATAAACACCTGGTCTCCTTACATTCAGCCACTCTTTCATCATCTCCTCAATGAGGTGGTCTCAAAAGTCGCAGTTACAACACACATAGGGCGCACCGCACCAAAGGGCGCACCGCACATTTTGAGGGAAAAAAAAGACGTTTAAGTGCGCCTTATAGTCGTGAAAATACGGTAATCCTGCTCTATGCCCTAAACACTAGGCCGCCCCTCCCCTCTATGCCCCATCAGATTCAGAGTTTCCTCATTTTTTCTTTCCTAGGTTGGGTTAAAGCGTTATAATGGAGCCGGCCTGCCGTAAGGACAAACCAAAGCTAAACTCGACCCCGACCAGAGGAGACCGAGCCAAGCAGAAGTCTGCACAACAGGAGCTCAAACAGCGACAGAGAGCAGAGGTATTATACAGCCCCCCCCTTTTGCAACGGTGTTTCAGTCGTTTGGTTTTTAATTCCTGATTGTCTCTGTCTCGTCTTCAGATATATGCTTTGAACAAGGTGATGACAGAGTTGGAGCAGCAGCAGTTTGAGGCCTTTTGCAAACAGATGCAGTCCCAAGGAGAGTAATGGCAGCTTTACTTCCTCCTCCTACGTGAGGCGTGTTGTTCCACCCAACCGGCACAATCTTTGGACTTGAACTGTTACGGACATAAACTGGCTGCTGGGACACTAATGATGCTTTTCTTCAGGTGCTGATTCTGTATTTCTGATATTTTATTGCTCCATTCCTTCCATATTTCCTTCCCAGTTCATAGGGAAACCGGTTTGTATTTATTGCCGAGCCATTATTTATTTAGTTTTTCTTTTTCCTTGGGTCATTCTGGGGAATTCTTATGATAAATACATTTTCTTTAATCGACTCTTAGCAGAATGCCTTTGACTCAGTCAGGTTGGATAAAACAAGCATCAATCAAAGCAATGTTTAAGTCTTGCCATAGATTCTTAACCTAAAAAAGGTCCAGACTTTGACTAGGCCCTTTGAAGACTTGAATAAACATATTCTTATTGTTTCACAGTTGAAAGGTGGTATTCGCTTCTTCTTAAAGGAGAAGTCCGGTCAGCAAGGAATAATCGATGGATCTTTATCTATACCTAAAAGGAATACGTTTGCCGAATTTAGCGTTTATCAGTAAAAAAATGAAAACAATTTTGGTTGATATTTGCTATTATTTTATATTTCATTGGTGATCTAAAGTAGCGGAAAGCAGAAAACAATCATTGTCAGTCTTGAACGAAAGTACTGCATTCTAAGACTGAGCTCTGCTGATTAACAAGATGGCAAATAGTCTCCACTTATTCTTGTTCTTTTTATTAAGATCTGAGGACAGGAAGGACAAATGGAACATCTTAAAAAATGACTTTCATAGAGATTTTAGACAAATAAAACAGTTATTCTTCTTGTAGGAATTGAACAGTTGTTGACACCAATTTAAAAGTAGTGTAGCTTAATCTGGCTAACTGACCAAGCTAAAAGAGGCTAACCTGTTAGCTAGTGAGCACAGCTAGCCACAGTGCTACCCAGCTCTCCCCATTTATATCATGGTCTAACAGTTACTTTCAGAGATGGGAAGTAACGAAGTACAAATACTTCGTTACTGTACTCAAGTAGATTTTTCTGATATTTTTACTTTACTTTACTACTTATTTTTATGGCGACTTTTTACTTCTACTCCTTACATTTTTACACAAATATCTGTACTTTCTACTCCTTACATTTTAAAAAATTGGCTCGTTACTTTAGTTTTGAATCATTTCAATGGAGTTACCGTTATTATTTTTCACGTCATCAATACCAAATTCAATCTAATTGGATGGGAATCTACGTTGCATTTGACGCACCACTACAAGATGAATCGACAGATTCGGCGGTATTCATTCGCGGCAAATCATTGCAGCTTGGTGGCGGTGGTGTTAGCATAGTAGCATGGACGACGAGATGATTGAAAATGAACACAACGGAGATCTAGTCCTATTGGCAGACATCCATTTAAAATGTAGGCAACGGCATGAAAAAAGTGGTTTCTACTTTTACTTTTATACTTTAAGTAAATTTACAAGCCTGTACTTTGTTACTTTTACTTGAGTAAAGAAGTTTAATCAGTACTTCCACTTTTACCAGAGTATTTTTTAACACAAGTATCTGTACTTTTACTCAAGTACGGAAAGTGAGTACTTTTGCCATCTCTGGTTACTTTGTTCCTCTCATCCTCCGCGGACGGGTTGGTCGTTGGATCGCCAACTTGAAGAGGGAGGATTTGCCATCAAACTTCTGGCCAGAGAAAAAACCCGTAATATGTAGCCAACATTTGGAAGAAGAATGTTTTCAAGAAGACTTGGATAATAGCGCGTTGTGACAAACACCAGATACAGCACTGGGACTTGATCAACAGCCGATACCGCACCGTGACGTCACAAACCAGTAGGTGGCAGTAGTGTTCTTTGACAAACATGGATGCCTCCAGTAAAGCACATTCAAAAGAAAATTACTTAATTAAAATCACTTATTCATTTAACAGTTTGTAATATGTTCATATTTAAAGTACTTCAGAAGTTTGAATTCTGCATATGACTGGACTTCTCCTTTTAAACAAGTGTTTTTTCCTTCCTCTGAGCAGGTTAGGGGGACATTTTCTCAATCAGATCAAATGATTTATGTTATAAAAAAATAAATAAATAAACATCTTATTTCAAGTAGATATCCAATTATCTGTTTAAAGGGCAAAAAATAAGATAAGTAGATCTAGTGCTCTTGAAATAAGGTCAATGAGGTTTTTTTTCTTATTTTAAAAGTTAATTATCTTATTCCATTGGCTTAAAGCCAGAGAAAATAAACTAGTTTCAAGAAAAAATTACTTAATATTTCAATTATTGCAGTGCAGATATTGATGAACTATATTAATGAGGTTTAAAGGATTAAATGAGTGCCTTATGCATTTTTTGAAACAAAAACTTTTACAGTGTTTTGAGTACAATCTACCCTGTTGACAAAGATACACTGCGAAACAATCTAGAAATAAGTCAAAATGTCTTAAAAATTAAGTGTATTTACCCTTAATTTGAGTAGGTAAATAATATTCCTTACCTCCTCAATTCAAGAAAAAAAGTAGGAAATCAGTCAGATAAAAGTGGTTCCAGAATGATTCATTTACAAAACCATGAAAAACCCAGAGCTACACATTTACAAACACAGTGATGCAAGTTTAAAGACTGAGATTTCCAAATTAAAATTCAGTTATTGATTACTCTCCGGACTGTTACTAAACTGCATTGTTGTGATGACAGATGACTGTTCTTTTTTTTGCATTTACTTCCTTAATGTAATGCCTAAATTAAACTGTTTTATTGTGTGTTGTGCAAACCAGCTTGGACCTGATTTTGAGCTGAACAGTAGAAGCATTAAATAATGACCTTATACCAAATACCTTCCGTAATTATAAAATTAATAATATCATTATTAGAACATTTATCATGAGTTTGTTGAACCACATATAGTTAAAACATGCAGCACCTTATCAAAGGTTACAGAAACGTTGCAGTATTGTATGAATTAAAACATTTTACACCATTAGGTGGTTTGTCTATCATTTAAAATCTTCTAATTCATGTGGCTCTAACCAGAAAATGTGCAACAGGTTAATGCTACACAACCAAAAAACACATCAATATTTTCATTGTTGTGAGCGATAGTTCAGTTTATTTTCCATGATTAGTGGACAAGCTATGGATTAAGGTTTGGATCAATGCAGCGCTGTCACAGCAGCCGTTAAGAGTCCTAAAGTTTTAAACAGGTCCTCCTTTTTTTTCCAAACACATCATTTTACTTAATTGTCGTCGCTTCTTTCCGTTCTCCATTCCGGCTCTTTCTCTACTTTAGGCCTGGAGAGTCACAGAGCTCCCAGTGACCCGAACTCCGTACCACCCATTCCAGAAACTGGTGTCATTTCCTCCATGTTCGAATGAGATGAAACGCATTCCCGGGCCGTAGTCAGAAAATGTATGACTAACCTGGAGTAAAAAAAAAAAAAAAAAAAACTCCAGAAATATGTTCATATTATTCAGATATAGAAAAAAGGTTAGAAGCTGCTGACCTGTTTCCATGAGCAGTCTGCCTCCGGGTCCAGAGTCTCTGGCCCGTGGTTATACTCCTGCAGCACCTCTTGGTTCTCATCCAGCAGACAGGCGGTCATCTGATAGGTGCAGCCGCAGTCGGTCCTGCCGCAGAACCTGTAGGATGACATCAGTATAATCTGCAGTACATCTCACTGCTTCTATGGCAGGCTGTTTTAAACGTAATTTTTTTCCTCCAGCTTTTTATTGTCATTACACTGTCAGAAGTACAGAGCAACGAAATTCACTCCCTGCATTTAACCCATTCCCTTGGGGAGCAGGGGGCTGCCATTGTGCGGCGCCCAGGGAGCAGTGTTTGGGTTAAAGGAATAGTACACCCAAAACATGATTAGCCTTCATTTTCTACTCACCCCCATGCTGAACAACACCCTGGAGTACTTTTTTGATATCTCAAATGCATCTGGAGATCTGGGAGGCTTCTTGCTGTCTGCTGACATTCAAATAATGGAGGTCTATGGTGCCCGAGACTAACCTGACAACAGCCAGATGCATGTCTCGCTCCGCCCAGCTCCACTCACATACATCTGGGAACCCGCTCATTGAAAGTGATTTCCCCAACCGAATTTATGGTCTGTCCAATCAGAACGCAGGGTGGGTGTGTCCTGGAGTGGAGAAGCGACCGTGAGATTCCAACAACAATGGCGGCTCGCATTGAGGAAGCAAGCGTTAGCATTGATGCTGCTATTTCTTCTGTGTTGTCCAATCTATCTGATATTGTTTCATTAAAAGAACATCAGAGAACGGCTTTGAAGGCTTTTGTTGGTGGAAACGATGTTGTCGCCCTTCTCCCGACCGGATTTGGCAAGAGCTTGATCTACCAAATGGCTCCTCCTCTCACAGCGTCACGGGTTGGCTTCGGTGTGAGTGGTTGAAATAGCACGTCAATAAAGATGACAGACAAGTGGCTTATCCAATCATATTCAAGGAGTTTTGATAAGGCCCAGCCTTCAGTAAAGGCAATAAGGCTCGGGCACATGACGTCACACGTTGCGCGGCAGCCATATTGATAGCTGGTCAGCCCACTGTTTACACTTTGACTTCGCGCCTGTAAGGACGAGCTTTCTTCTGCTAGTAGTTTGCTTAGTTTTTTGCCGTTTCATTTTACCTCTGCTGTCGTTATGGTCGCCCGTTGCTGTGTCGTAGGGTGTAGTAGCGCAAGCTGTGACTGGACGGGGAAAAAAATCCCAAATGGATTGTCTTTTTACCGTTTTCCAACCTGGAGGCGTCTCAATGGAAAACAAATGTCCTCCATAACAAAGAGTCGCCGGCTAGCATGGGTCGCTGCTGTAAGACGGCCAAATATAACTTTCAACTCAATCCCTGCGTCCATGAGAGAGTGTTCCCGGCATTTTCATTCTGGTAAGTTACAGAACATACTGTTTTTATTCATGTATCATTTCAAGTTAACCGTTGTTGGCTGATCTGTAGCATGAGCTGAAGTAGGGTTGTGTTCCAGAGGGTTAGCCAGGTCCACTGAAACACAAAAAAGGTTGTCCTACTCTGTTTATTTTGTCATTAATAGTTTATAATAGGGTTAATAGTTTTGGTTGTTTCACCAGGAAAGCCAGTAGATACATTTTTGATGTTTTACGTTAGTGCCAGCACCTAGTCTTATCACCACAACAAACACCACACCATGTTGAGACGGTAGCTTACCTTGGCTCTGATGACTGTGTTCTCATTCGGCTTGATAACTTCCATGTCATGAACTTTTCCATCTGTCAGCTGTTTGTAAGCCTCTAGCGACTTGTAGCAGCGAAACTCTTCATGTGTGTAGGCACTGATGCCACACACTAGATACGAAAATACGTCCTCCCTTGCAAACGGCGGTAGAAATTCTTCCCCAACGCACCACTCCTTGCTTTCTACTTCGTAGAGATCAAGTCCGTTTATGAAGCCCATCTTTTGCAGATAACGGTCCCTGGCTTCCCTCTGCAGTGTGTCTCGGTATATTCCGCATCCTTTCTTCGCTTTTAACATCGCTGTTTACTCGTCTTTCTGCTCTGTCTCTATGCTGTTTTAGGTCTTTGTTTACCGTAGCAACTAGCTACCAATATGGCGGCGTACCCAGAATGCAACGCGCTGTGCCCGAGCCTTATTCCTATGGCGGGTTCCCAGATGTATGTGAATGGAGCTACGCGGAGCGAGACATGCATCTGGCTGTTGTCCACAAAAAACGTGTCAATATTCCTCCATACTGCTCGTCCAATGTATTCCAAGTGTCCTGAGTGGGTAGCATCCAGAATTTACTCGAAACGAAGTCATTTAGAATGTTTTTAGAGCATAAACAGTAGTGTATAGAATTTCCTGAAAGCGCGCACCTGCGCGTTCACGACGCTACGGAAGCCGGCAGACCAAACCAGATGAAAGTGCGCATTCAGCGTCTGCTCTGCCGATAATGCAAGCGTAGAAGAAGAAATGTGCCGTTTACCTGTGCAAAGAAAGAAACAACGAAAGAAAAATGTCTGAGGACTTCAGTGTTGGGGAAGAGCATGAGTTCTTTGCTGAGCTGAATGCGCACTTTCGGAGAAAAGGCTAGAGAATGGGGGGAAAATGCAAATTTGAACCAAAGTGGCAGGAAAACGAGGAACTCGGGACATGGCTGCAGCCTGTCCATGGTGAAGGATTTTGCCGTGTGAATATATATATATATATATATAAATAAATCCTTTAGTTAAACTAGTAAATGTTATAACTGCCTGCCATATTATAGCCTGGCCGTCGGCTTGGTCTTACCAGTCTTCCACTGTGACAGGAGGCTGAGCGTCCAGCTGATCTGGGCTGTAACCCTCCTCTAACAGGTCAATCACCTGTCTCTTTAGGCAAAGTCTTGGAAATGCAGTAAAAAGATTGTTAGCATTTAGCTATACTATAGCATTGAAAGCATGAGAGGTTTAACTTATTAAAGATGCCCCCATCAATAGCTCCAAACAAAGGAAGGCAGGAATGCAGGCCACTTAATGTTAGCATAGCAGGGTTTATAACCACTCACTCAAAAGAAGTTACAAAATATTTTGTGACTTCCTCATTGTAGAAGTCATGGCCGCAGTCTCCTGGCATGTCCTCCACTTTCCACAGGTTCCCGCCATTTTCTGTCAGCTCCCAGGAATCCAGCTGCTCTAAGGAGGGAAAGCCAGTGTAAAAATAGCTAAATTAGCACGACATCCGGAGTGCATTTACGTCCATTATTGTTGAAACTATAGAACATGTTTTGTAAACGGAAACTTAACAGAAATGCAATCTGTAAATTATGCTTTAAAAAACATTTATTTTTCTCATATTTTATTTAGTTTTAATTCTATTTTTTGCAACTTTATGTTGTATTTAAAAAAAAAAAAAAAACACATTTCCAGGTGGAAAAAGGGTCCCAGCGTTCTCGGGCACCTCGCTCTTCGAGCTGGTCAAACTTCACAATTTGTTTTTCGCAAATTCGGTCATAAAGACAATACAAGATGACCTCCTGTCTTCCGCACTGTTTGCGGTCAGCTACAATTTGGGAGAGGTGAAGCGGAGCGTCTGTGGAGGGGGCGGGACGTCTGGAGCCGAGCTATTGCATTGCACTCATTGCACTGATTTTGTGCAGTATTTTTTGATGCAACTTTTCTACTTCTGTTATTTGCTGTTGTTTCTCAAAAAAAAAAATGCATAACGATATTTCAGCTTTCACTGATTTATTTCAAATTTGAAACATTGTCTAGCCTGTAAGGTGTGTAAAAAAAAAAAAAAAAAAGCAACAAAAAACAATTAATCGAATCATACTGTATCGTGGTGTATTCTTGAGTATCGAAAATAATTGAATCGTTTGGTCAGGAAATTGATACTGAATTCAATCGCCATGATGGATGTGATTTATACCCCTAATTAAGACCAATACAAACGCTCAATTTTATATGAAGTGTTCTTCCTGATCGAAAACACACTCCTAGAGTGAACTGTAATAATAGATTTTCGAAATTACAATTTTGTTGCAGAAAGTGAATTTTAGGAAGTAAAGCACGTTAGCAACAACAATGTACTGGACTTGAATTGCAATGAAATAAAATAACATTTAAATTTTAAAATGATGAGCACAGGAGAACGCAGAAGTACACGGCGGTTTCTCAATATGTGTACTTGTGTGTTCTCATATGCTCATGTACTGTAAAAACATCATCAGCCTTAGTGTAGTACCGCCTCGTATTAAAATATACATGGACAAAATTGTTCTTGATCAAATGTCATCAAATCCACAGGATTTATCGTTGATGAAGAGGGAAATAAACGCAGTTAAAGAGTTGCAGGTACATTTATTTCTTCCCATGTTATGGAGGGTGAATTTAGACTATAATTTAGAAGGTTTTCATGTACGTAATCCAAAACTGCCGGCACCAGGATAATAAAAGCGAACATGTTTTGTCAGCAGATTTTGGCATTTCAAGTTAATTTAGGCGTTAAACTGTTTCAGAGGAGTGATCATGGCGCTCTTCATCAGCAGCGCTGTGTCTGTCTCCCTGCCAGCTCCCAGATCAGCTTCTCTGATTGGTTGATGTGGTGCGTCGAGCAGCAAAAGTTCAATTTTTCCAACCCCAGCAGGTGCTGCTTCTGAAGCGCATCGAGCGCATCAGATTCTCAGAAGCTCATGATGCGATGCTCCTGCTGCTCAAAACGCGCTGCAGGACCTTTTCCTCCGCCTTGATGCTCGCCAACCATTGACTTTCTATGTAAACTAGCAGCTCCTGCTGCCTTTGCTGCTTTTGGTGTGAAGTTAGCATTAGCGTTTTCACCTATCTAATCCAAACTGCAGGCACCAGGATGAGAAGAGCAAACATATTTTGCCGCCAGGTTTCGGCATTTTAAGTTAATTTAGGCGTTAATAAACTGTTTCAGAGATGTGATCATAGCGCCCTGCATCGGCAGTGCTGTGTCTGTCTTCCTGCCAGCTCCCAGATCAGCTTCTCTGATTGGTTGATGTGGTGTGTTGAGCAGCAAAAATTTTATTTTTCCAACTCCAGCAGTCGCTGCTTAAAGGAATAGTACACCCAAAACATGATTAGCCTTCATTTTCTACTCACCCCCATGCTGAACAACACTCTGGAGTACTTTTTTGATATCTCAAATGCATCTGGAGATCTGGGAGGCTTCTTGCTGTCTGCTGACATTCAAATAATGGAGGTCTATGGTGCCCGAGGCAGAAAGGTCCATAAAAGTCCACAAAAAACGTGTCAATATTCCTCCATACTGCTCGTCCAATGTATTCCAAGTGTCCTGAGTGGGTAGCATCCAGAATTTACTCGAAACAAAGTCATTTAGAATGTTTTTAGAGCATAAACAGTAGTGTATAGGATTTCCTGAAAGCGCGCACCCGCGCGTTCACGACGCTACGGAAGCCGGCAGACCAAACCGGAAGAAAGTGCGCATTCAGCGTCTGCTCTGCCAATAATGCAAGCGTAGAAGAAGAAATGTGCTGTTTACCTGTGCAAAGAAAGAAACAACGAAAGAAAAATGTCTGAGGACTTCAGTGTTGAGGAAGAGCATAAGTTCTTTGCCGAGCTGAATGCGCACTTTCATCTGGTTTGGTCGGCCGGCTTCCGTAGCGTCGTGAACGCGCATGTGCGCGCTTTCAGGAAATCCTATACACTACTGTTTATGCTCTAAAAACATTCTAAATGACTTCGTTTTGAGTAAATTCTGGATGCTACCCACTCAGGACACTTGGAATACATTGGACGAGCAGTATGGAGGAATATTGACACGTTTTTTGTGGACTTTTATGGACCTTTCTGCCTCGGGCGCCATAGACCTCCATTATTTGAATGTCAGCAGACAGCAAGAAGCCTCCCAGATCTCCAGATGCATTTGAGATATCAAAAAAGTACTCCAGAGTGTTGTTCAGCATGGGGGTGAGTAGAAAATGAAGGCTAATCATGTTTTGGGTGTACTATTCCTTTAAGCATCCCGCGCATCAGATGCTAAGAAGATTATGAGGCGCTTCTTCAGCTGCTTAGATCAGTGTCTTTCATTTCTTCATTTTCATTGAATGTTTTTTATTCATTTATGCTTTAGCCAGATTCCAGTTATTTCTCTGAAGATTGTGGTTTGGTTTTCATTGAATGAGGCTTATATAAACAGTTTGGTCCATGTTTATATATCTTTCATATTATGCTGACACACATTTCAAATTTCTTTGTCACCTTATCGATACAATGACTTTGTTGTGTGCATAATAAAGATGAAACAATTGACCAGAATTGGTGCGTTTTTCATTGCATATGAGAAGAAAGGAATGTCTCACCATCCCCATTGGGATTCTTTAACAGATTTCTTGCCATAGTTACTGAATAAACATGGGTTTTCAGGACCTGCAGGAAAAAGCAAAGAAGGTTACTCCACAGTAAAAGAAAAACCATAGAATTTACCTATAAAACAATTTGCACTCAATTTCAATAACTATAAAACACCAAGAGAAATCAGATAAAGTCTGTTTAAACTTAAAGGGTCCAACATGGAAAGGCCTCAAGCTGGAATCAAACCCATGATCTTTATGCCACAAGGCTGCAGTGTTACAAATCACGGCAAAATCTAGGGCGCCTTCCAGCTATTTCAATAATTACTTACTGCATACCCAGGACTGCATGAGCAGTCTGGTTCAATAAGACATAAGTTTTGTATTGATAATTAAGGGTGTGAGAAAAATAGATTCTGTCAAATATTGCGAAATTTCATCACATAATATTGGTATTGATTTAAAATCCTGCTGAATGAATCCTTACTGTAAAACATATGTAGGCAAACATCAATGCTCCTGTTTTACTTTGATAAAACTCTTAAACTTTCAGCCACTAGTTGGCAGCGCACAGCCGCTCTGCACCAGCTACAGAAGAAAAAACAAGACCTTCTATAAATTGTGATGTCTGAATGTGCACTCTGACCCCTATGCAAAGGTGCTATAGAGGGGATTCTATAGAGAGTTTCCAAACATCTAGTGGATAAAAAAAGTAGTGGTACTCAAAATTTCCCACAATGCACCTTGAAAAGCACATGCCGTGTATATTCTGCTCCTTACAAGACAAGCAGATATATCTCATAATGCTTTGCAAGAGATCTCCTTGTAAAGCATCGAGTGATTTCTTTTCAATTCAATTCAGTTTATTTCTATAGCGCCAATTAACAACACATGTCATCTCAAGGCACACTACATTTCACCAGATATTACAGTCAAATTTATTAAAAGTTTTCTATCTAAGGAAAACCAGTGAAGGCAATCCCTCACACTAAGCATGCTTGTAGCGACAGTGGGGAGGAAAAAAAATCCCTTTTAACGGGAAGAAACCTCCAGCAGAACCAGGCTCAGTGTGAGCGGCCATCTGCCGAGGCCGACTGGGGTTCAAGGAGACAGAAGCAGAGATACAAAAGGCAACTGTA
This sequence comes from Cyprinodon tularosa, assembly GCF_016077235.1. Taxonomy (NCBI): domain Eukaryota; kingdom Metazoa; phylum Chordata; class Actinopteri; order Cyprinodontiformes; family Cyprinodontidae; genus Cyprinodon; species Cyprinodon tularosa. The sequence continues at coordinate 836,956 of NW_024039108.1, forward strand.
AAAGACTGTAAAAAAACAAAAAACAATGGTGTAATTTTGCTACTTTTTATGTAACCAATTAAGGTTGGTTTATTGTCTTATAGTGACAAAAGTTGACATCAGCACCTAGAAACAGGTTCACATGCGAGTAAGAGAGAATTTGCATGAGCACAAAAAGACACGGGGTGCAGAGACCCTGAATTTTTGTGGTTGTGACATATAGAGGGCCTCAATTGCATGAGGAGAGTTGTTTAAAAGCATGTGTTTTTAATAAAACTGCTCATATCGGTATTTTTGATGTGTATGCACTTTTGGAAGAATCCTGACTCTCTACCAATTTATGCAGACCATTTTATGTAAGTTATTAGAATTGGTTGCCAGGGTTCAAATTATGTCCACAGTCAATCCTCAAGGTGTGATATCTGCGAATCTATGATATGCTTATAGTTTAGATCAGAGGTCTTCAAGAGGGGGTCCGCGACCCCTAGGTGGTCCGCCGAGGTACTGTATGGGGGTCGCGAAAGTCTTGGTTGATTACTTTTTTTAATATTCCCTCCTGCAAATTTTTTGCAGTAATTAAAATGTCTTTATATCCACATTAACATGAATTCAATAAACTGTAGCAAACAGATAAATGGAGGCAGAAGATGTCTTTCAGTCATCAATGCACACATTCAGTGACACACAGGAGCTCTTTCAAGCTGGGCACCGTTTCATTCACAACACCTGTCTCATCAACCAGGAATCATAATCAGAAATACTTTAATAATCCCAGGGAGAAATTACTTTCGTTACATCACTCCATATGTAATAGAGTGACTATAGGACCAGTTTGATATAACACAATTTCATACAATATATATAATTAGGGGGTCCCCGCTCCATCTCGCAATCAGTTTGGGGGTCCTTGGCCTCGAAAACTTTGAAGACCTCTGGTTTAAATCCATCTTTGGTTCAGCACACCCAAACAATGGCTCATTGCTAGGACTCTGAAAGATGCAGTCTGGGGCGGATTTACTCATCAGGCAAAACTAGGCAGTTTTCTAGGGCCCCAAGTTCCTGGGGGCCCAATAAACTCATTTTAAATGTGTGGTTAATACAACTATTCCTCATTTTTGCACAGTAATTATCTTTTTGATAAAAATCCTCTTGTTAAATTGCCATTAGAACACTTATAATATTAAGTGTGTCTCAGCCCCCCTCTTTACATGTTCAGAAAGCTCCAAACAGACAGCAGCAAACCATTTGAAAACAAACAAAGCAAAAAACAGTGTTGCCAACTTAGAGTTTTTGTTGCTATATTTAGACACTTTTCAGACCCCTCTAGCACTTTTCTTTCAAAAAAGCGCCTACTGCCAAATCTAGCAACTTTTTTCTGCTACTGGAGACTTTGGCGACAACATCTAAAAGCAGCGAACTCTGCTCTCCAGAGCAAGGCTGGCGAACACCTTCATCCACCAGGCCATCAGAATGCTGAACTCCCTCCACCCCCTCCCCACACGGTCTGCTCCAGCCACCAGGCAGACAGGAAGCTAAGACTGTCTCTCTCTCTCTCTCTCTCTCTCTCTCTCTCTCTCTCTCTCTCTCTCTCTCTCTCTCTCTCTCTCTCTCACACACACACATACACTGTACCAGGGACGGCACCTTACCTGCACTACCTCAGCCTGGAATACACTTTCGCTGCTGCTTTTATTGCTTTTATTGTAATGTCTATACTCTTTATCTATCTTATCTTCTTTTACATGTTGAATGTTAAATATTGAATGTTAATGTTAAATGTCATATGTTCTTTGTACTGTATTTATTATTGACCACTTATTGTTACCAGTCTATCACTGTTACCTGTCATTTCCCGCACTTTATGTCAGTCTGTAAAATGTCAGTCTTGTATATGTCTTGTCCTGGCATGGTATAGAGAGAAAACGTAATTTCATTTCCCTTGTATGTCTTGTGCATATGAAGAAAGTGAGAATAAAAACTGACTTGACTTAACTTGCTTGGAAAAAATCTTTCATTCCTTTTGAGACAGCATGAAAAGTACAAAACAGAGAGAGGAAAACAACAAGAAAAGGGACAAGAAGAGAGGAACAAAACCTAGAACAAATAATGGATGTCTATTCTATTAAAATCTCTGTCTGTGTAATGGGTCTGTTTTATGTACTGTCTTCTCAATTCAGAGGGCCCCCTGTCCATCTTTGCCTAGGGCCCCAAATTTCTTAAATCTGCCCCTGGATGCAGTAAAGGTATTTCAGTCAGCTAGGCTGTAATAAGGAACTAAAATTGGTCACTCCTGCAAAATATCAGCAAATAACAGTTTGGTTTTAACCTAGACTGTTTAACATGAACTCATATAATCTGGTGCTTGAACAGATTCCAAAAACGAATATCTGGTATGCTGACTTACTGCACAGCAGACAGGGCAAAAGCCAAGCTATTTACTTTCTGAATAGGAGGTATCACATAGGATAACCCAGTATTTAGACAGACCGCTCTCAGTCGGACAAACAGCTGAGGGTTGACTGAGCTTTTCATCTATTACCAGCACCATCAAATGTTCCAACGATTGAAAAACCTTTCATACAAATTTCTCCAAATGTCCCCCTATAGAATATAACTGTTCTGCAGTCCTGTCAATAGTGCATGGTTTATTGAAGCTTGATTTGAACTAGTCCATTTACTTTATGTTTTATCGTCCACATCAAGGATATAAGGAAAATGCTGACTCATCTACCACTTACTAGGGTCAAGAAAAGAAGGCAGTCTATTAACACACATCAAGAAATAATAAGCTTTACATTGTTTAATAGGTTAAACTACTAGGTGTGTTACTTACAGTCAGAAAACGAATAACCTTCTGTTTCCTTTGGCTCCCTCTCTTGTCATCTGCAAAGCAGCTCCCTCAGCAGAGAGGCTTTTATAGGCTGCAGATCAGTACACAGGAAGAGGGAGTTGCAACAGAGCCAGCAATCAGGAACTGCGGGTCTGGCTGTCCAGAGCATCAGCAGATTGCCACATGCATGAACTCAGCACAAATGCAGACATGAGCACAGCAGCTTCAAGTAAAAAACAAACAAAAAAAACAATACCTTACCGTAAATCTTTTAATATAGGCCGGGGCCTTTATTTCACTCGGGTACATCTTGGTCCAGGACATTATTGGAAGAAGGCCAGAATTAGAGGCAGGCCTCTATTTCTATTTGATCAAAACAGACTACCAGTGGAATGAATAAAAACGAGATTTTGTGTCTCTTTGAACCTATAAAACACTAGGTTCATTTATTGAAAAAGTACAGTTACCATAAACGGTATACAGAACATTATTCAGACATCTTCCAGCAGCTGCAATTTTTCTGCACAGCAATACGAAGAAAAAAAAAGACACAGAAAGGAATCTTGGCCAAACTGATTTGCGTAACAAAGTTTTTTTTAAAAAGCAATCGAAACAGCGAAATTGTATTTGAGGCAGGCTAAGTGGAAGTAGGCTACCAGCAGGGCCGGTTCTAGCCCTTTGGTTGCCCTAGGCGAGATTGAGTTTTGCGCCCCCCCCCTCACTTTTGCCGTGCGAAATACCAGTACTGTTTTCAGCATCTGTTTAGTGCTTCATTGAGTTGTGTTTACAGTTCCACAAAGAGTGCTGTGCGGTGAATTGTGCCTACAGTTGTGCAAAGTTTGTGTTACAAAATTGCAAATTGAGTGCAAAGCAGTGTTTGTTCTTTTAGTTTTGTGAACTCAGTGAGTGGATTTGCTATAAGTATTAATAGTTTTAGAAATTGTGCTATAAGAATCAAGGTTGTGTTTAAGCATTCAGAAAAAACTGTAACTTAGCATGGAGTGATGCATAGACAAATACCAGAATAGGTTTCAGTACCTTTTCTTTTTTATTATTTTAAATAATTTATTACACACTCAAAGTTAGGACTGTGCAAAAACACTTTTAACCATCTGTAAGGACACTTAGGTAAAGTTTTACCAAAAAAACTGGATTGAATCATTGAATTAATTTTTTTCAGACAATTAACAAATTTAACACACATTAAACAAATATTAAATAAATCAATTTCAGAAATTACCAAATAACAATAAAAAATAATAAATTTAAGAAATTCTTCAACCAAGGACTACATAAAAAAGTAATTGATAAACATTAAATTAAATTTTCTGTTCCAGTTCAATTAAATCATTTGAACATAAATAGAAATGAGATAAACAAAATTTTCCTCTAAATAAAAAATATCAGGTATATTTACCCTGATTTCTGACATTGATTAGTGATTAAAGAAAGGATTAACCCTCTACAAACAAAAGTGCTTTTATGAATACCATTACAAAATTAAAAGTTTGAAGTTGTTGTTTTTTTTTTTTGTTTGTTCACATATTCTATGATGAACAGCCATAACTTCATATAGTTTGATGATTATTTGTACATCCCTTTTGAATACTCAATGCAGATAATCACTACAAAATATTTTATTTATATTAGTATCTTCTACCCATTCTTAAGCTAATAATATAGCACATAATTCTGCTGCATATATACTGAGAAAAAAATTATGTCAACATCAGGGATGAGGATCGTTAATATTTATTGATATCGATACCTTTATCGATACTCCTTATCGATCCGAGTCTTTATCGATACCACTATCAATACTTTTCTGTTATTTGGTGGAAAGACGATGCAACAAATTTTTTTTAACAGAACTGGTATTGCTTCTATTGCTTAACAAGTGAGCATAACAAAAACGTTTCTAGCCTTCAATAAACATGGCTAATGTAATAGGCCACTTCGAAATGACATAAAACTAACTAGAATATATTTTCACAATTGTTGGTTAATGTATTGTCTACTGTCACTTTTCATCATGTTTTTAGTGATTAGGAAAATATTTAACAAATAAATAATTGTATTTTAAATTAAATGTAATTTTTAATAAATGTTGGCATCAGTAGTTTAATTATATATAGAGCAATATACAACTGTATTACTCATGTTTCTCGCCAAAAACAAAATTTCCCGTTTTCTTTACGTTACACTTGAACGCATCATGATAACCTAATTGTCGTTTTACTGAGCCAATCTGAACACATCATCACGCAGCACGTCTGAAACTTTATTTACTTTTCAAGATAACTAGCTTGTATGCTTCCGATTACAACACGGATTTCACAATTAATATTTTTAACTGACCGGACAAGCTACAAAGTCTGTGTGCGCTTACCAGTGGTACTCTGAGTGGATGATGAAGACGGGCCGACTGCAGCGGCCGGAGGAGGAGGAGGAGGAGTCTTTTCCGTTCAGCCATCTTCGAGTCGCGAGCTAAGTTAACTGCCAGACTTCACTTGTTTTACTTTTAATATCTGTTTGCTTACAATTTCATTCCAAAATATTGGTGTACATGCTGCAGTGATTGACGTCACGACTTCCGGGTTGGAGGGCGCTTGAAAAGTGATCAGAATCTTTTCCAATTTTCTCTTAAATGTGAAAAAATAAATAAATAAACGGTGGTATATTTATTTGTTCATATTTTGCTATTTATATATACGTAAGGTTAAGTCAAAGTGACGGACGCTTCATAACCGGTTTAATTCCCTTTTTTTTCTAATTCTATGATTAATGGAAAGTAAGCCTAAGGGCGACGCTAGAGGGCGCCCCCAACACATTTGTCGCCCTAGGCAATTGCCTAGCTCGCCTATAGCAATCGCCGGCCCTGGCTACCAGTATCATATATTTCAAGGGAAATTCAAAACAATGAAGGCCAATGAAATTCTTTCATTTTAACCCTGCCTGGTTAAAACCAGACCTAATAATCCCGGTTCCAATTATATCCCAAGTCTGTTTTAATGATTTACCTACGCCGACAGCGAGACCGGCCATTATTAGAGACCCGGCCGCTTATGGAATACAGGCCAATATTAGAGGATTTACGGTAGCTTAATTTCACAGCAGATATTTTTCTTGACAAGTTTAATGATCAGATTAATGCATGATGAACTCAAACAGTAAAATTGTCTCTTGAGCACAATGCCACAGCCTCTTGTATATTTGTTTTTGGAATGAAGTAATGTCAAAAAATGTGTACAGACTTGTATCTGTATCTAGGTACTTCCTTCTTAGATCTCCCTGCTTCTGGAATGAAGTGATGTCAATATTTGTATGGACTTGTATCCTGGGCCGTAACCAGGATTTTTGAAATACCGAGGTCAAATACTGCGATAAATCATACTTGACAAAAAAAAAACCAAACATATATTTTGGAAACGTGCATAAAGAGAGTTAAATCTTTATCATATCCTTTTGTCCCGTTTGCATCAATAGCTTTGAAATAGCAGAAACAGAAATCTTTATTCTTCATAATGCACCATGAGAAATACAACTAACCTCAAAAACAATGTTGTAAACGGGCTGTTTGATTAGGCCTTGGCTACATTGTGTTTCCCCGTGTGCATCAATAGCCGAAGCAGAAATCTGTATTCTTCATAATGCAACATGAGCAACACAACTAGGCTACCTCAAGGAAAATGTAGTACTATTTCATTCTATTATTTTGTCCCCTGTGCATCAATAGTTTTAAGTAGGCTCCGAGTGTAAAATGAAATCCTAGTGACAGTTGCTTGAAATGCTTGCTATGAACAATGAGCATCCTATTCCTAGCCATGCTTTGAATGACATATTTTCTGGCGAAATGAACTCATTTCCTTCTCTCTTTCTTTTCCTCTGATGCGTTGGCTTTCCAAAGCTGAGTTTAGTTTGTTTCAGCGTAGATTTCTTCATCTTGCCTCCATTTCCAGATCCCACCACTAAAAACCGGTAGCCTATTCTTTCGTGGTGTTCAGAGTGCGGATGGCTGACTTTCGCGAAGGAGCTGCGTAATATGATAGAAATCGATGTTGGATGCAATTTCTGCTCAGTTTTAAAATACCGTGATTTTATAAGGGGATTGTGGACTTTATTTTTTTTTTTTTACAAATAAGAATTCATGCTGATCTTTACACCAATCAAAGTCAGAACAATTTTCATTATACAGTTTGAAATGTCTCTGAATAAAAACAACAACAACAACAAAAAAAAAAAAAAAGGGAAAATAGCGACGCCATGACCTCGGTGTTCTCAATGCTAGTTACGGGGCTGCTTGTATCTGTATTTAGATACTGTCAGGAATCCAGTTTTTGTGGGGTTGTTTCTGTGTTTCCTTTTTTCCTCCACCAGGTGGTGCCCCGTCCTCATTGGGCCTCCCTGCACACCTGCAGCTCGTTGCCTCATTACCTGTGGAGTGTTCTTAAGCTGCTGACTGCCACTACCTCGGGCCCAGAGTGTTTGCCAGTTTGGGGTACTCTGGCCATGCTTAGTTTAGCAGAATCTAACCTGAGTTTTTGTTTTGCCAGTTTGGGGTACTCTAGCCATGCTTAGTTTAGCAGAATCTAACCTGTGTTCTTGTTTTGCCAGTTTTGGGTACTCTAGCCAAGCTGAGTTTTGCTGAGTCAAACTGAGTTCTTGTCAACCTGAGTTTTAACATTGTTTTGTCTTTTGCCTCTCGGCAGAAAGTCATCCTGCAAACTGGATTTTTCGGACCTTCTCTCCCTGGAAGGATCAACTGAGCTTTAAACTGAGCTAAGGATTTAAACTGGAGGTTTGAGTCAACCTTTCCACCAAGAGATCGTTTGAGCTTCACACTGAGCAAGGGATTCATCTCCACTACAACCCGTTCGAGTACCGCAGGAAATCTGAGTGGCAGTTAGCCTCTCCGTTCAACAAGGAACAACCGCAGTCTGAGTAAACCCTGCCCACGCAACTTCAAACAAGACACTAACTGGAACATCCCACACAGACTGGATTCTATAAAGGACACCTTTTGTTGGAAACATGAGTCTGCAACCTATTCCACCTCTTCAAGCCCAAGAATCTAATTTCCCATTGAGCCTGAACTAACCGCAGTGTCTTCCCCTCACCTTTCGGTTCCAGTTGAGCAGTGTTCAGAGCAGCACTGGACTCATGTCGTTATTCTAATAAACCTGTTAAACTTTTCCCTGGTCTCTCTGTTTGGTTCCTCTGCATGTGGGTCCGAGCTTTAGATAAATCATGACAGATGCTTCCCTGTCAGATCTTAGTGCTGCATTTCATACAGTCAGTCGGTCATATTCATTTGGAAAGGCTTGAATATTCTTTAGAAATCAAGGGAAAACCACTAGGCTGGTTTAAACACCCTGTGCGACAAATTTCAATTTCCCCATGTCACTAATAAATCTTCAAGTCCCAGGGTTATTTGTGGAGTACCACAGAGATCAGTACCACGGCCAGTTCTCTTTACAATATATGCTCACAATTGGTAGAATTATGAGACAGCATGGCGTTATTTTTTCCAATACTGGGGTCCGTTTCATAAAGCAGGTTTAACAAATTCAAACTGATATCCACAACTCTAAATTGACCTCTGCTTTCAGTGTACGCCATCCCGTGAAAGGATCTCCCAAAAACACTCTGGTCTTGTGTCTTGTTTCTCTCTTCTGTGGCCTTTCTCATCTTCTATTACACTTCACTTTTTTAGACACTTTTTGTTTTACGACTCTTGGCCATTTTCCAAAAACAGAGGTGAGAAAGGTGAGCTGACTTGATGGGAATATAGCTCACCACAGATCTTCACCTTGCTAGCTGGGCTGGGGACGAGCATGTAAGACGGCCTTGCTTTAACATATCAGTAGAATGACAGACAATTAGGAGGACAACTTATTTAGATGATACACCCGGACATAAAAGATCATTGTCTACACCAGAGGTCACGGATTAGCGGACCACCGGCTAATTTCACTTGCACCGCTTCTCCTGTTAATATGGTAAAACCGTCCGGAGTGCAGAGACCAGGCTACACATGATACAAATTAGCCATATATATATATATATATATATATATATATATATATATATATATATATATATATATATATATATATATATATATATATATATATATATATATACAGTGGGGCAAAAAAGTATTTAGTCAGCCACATATAGTGCAAGTTCTCCCACTCAAAAAGATGAGAGAGGCCGGTAATTTTCATCATAGATATACCTCAACTATGAGAGACAAAATGAGAAAAAAAAATCCAGAAAATCACATTGTCTGATTTTTAAAGAATTTATTTGCAAAATATGGTGGAAAATAAGTATTTGGTCAATAACAAAAGTTCATCTCAATACTTTGTTATATACCCTTTGTTGGCAATGACAGAGATCAAACGTTTTCTGTAAGTCTTCACAAGGTTTTCACACACTGTTGCTGGTATTTTGGCCCATTCCTCCATGCAGATCTCCTCTAGAGCAGTGATGTTCTGGGGCTGTCGCTGGGCAACACGGACTTTCAACTCCCTCCAAAGATTTTCTATGGGGTTGAGATCTGGAGACTGGCTAGGCCACTCCAGGACCTTGAAATGCTTCTTACAAAGCCACTCCTTGGTTACCCGGGCGGTGTGTTTGGGATCATTGTCATGCTGAAAGACCCAGCCACGTTTCATCTTCAATGCCCTTGCTGATGGAAGGAGGTTTTCACTCAAAATTTGACGATACATGGCCCCATTCATTCTTTCCTTCACACGGATCAGTCGTCCTGGTCCCTTAGCAGAAAAACAGCCCCAAAGCAAGATGTTTCCACCCCCATGCTTCACTGTAGGTATGGTGTTCTTTGGATGCAACTCAGCATTCTCTCTCCTCCAAACACGACGAGTAGAGTTTTTACCAAAAAGTTCTATTTTGGTTTCATCTGACCATATGATATTCTCCCAGTCATCGTCTGGATCATCCAAATGCTCTCTAGCAAACTTGAGACGGGCCTTGAGATGTACTGGCTTAAGCAGGGGGACACGTCTGGCACTTCAGGATTTGAGTCCCTGGCGGCGTAGTGTGTTACTGATGGTAGCCTTTGTTACTTTGGTCCCAGCTCTCTGCAGGTCATTCACTAGGTCCCCCCGTGTGGTTCTGGGATTTTTACTCACCGTTCTTGTGATCATTTTGACCCCACGGGGTGAGATCTTGCGTGGAGCCCCAGATCGAGGAAGATTATCAGTGGTCTTGTATGTTTTCCATTTTCTAATAATTGATCCCACAGTTGATTTCTTCACACCAAGCTGTTTACCTATCTGTGGGAGCCAGAAATCTTGCTTGTTTGTAACTGACCAAATACTTTTCCACCATATTTTGCAAATAAATTCTTTAAAAATCAGACAATGTGATTTTCTGGATTTCTTTTCTCATTTTGTCTCTCATAGTTGAGGTATATCTATGATGAAAATTACCGGCCTCTCTCATCTTTTTAAGTGGGAGAACTTGCACTATTGGTGGCTGACTAAATACTTTTTTGCCCCACTGTATATATATGGTATTGAACGGTTTATGAAAACTGACTTCGGTTCGACTGTCTCGGTTCGGTTCGCGTGTGTTGTGTTCGGTTCATGCGCTGCTCATTTTTCTCATAGGCGAAGCGTGTACACTCCACAGCAGAAGGTGGCGGTACTGCGACCAAAGCCAACCACCAGTAGTAAACAAGAAGAAGAAGAAGCAAAGCAGCGTAGCCGGGTGTAGCAGAAAAAAATCAGTTGTTGTGGAGAATTGTGTGGGTATGGCGAGTGGGAAAGAAGCGGAGTTGGAAGATGCGGCAGCAGCACTTTATAGGTCTGCTGTATGGGACCACTTTGCATTTAGAGTGACCTACGATGACGGCGGAAAGAAAGTTGTGGATAAAAGTGCAACAGTGTGCAAGCATTGTGCAACACGTGTTGTTTATGCTAACAGCAACACGACCAACATGTCAGCTTAGAGATTTTCCTAACAATCAACATATACCGAACCGAACCGAAAACCGTGACCACGAAACCGTGAACCGAACCGTGGATTTTGTGAACCGTTCCAACCCTAATATATATATTTAAACATATACATACATATATGAGAGTCATGCTTAGAGTTACTCATTCCGGTATAAAGCCTGTATAGTTTTCTGTAAACTAATTATTTATTTATTTTAGTTTTATTTTCGTTGTTTTTTTTGTAAGCCATAAAAATAAACAATAATCAACAGAAGTGTTTAAAGACACTTCTGTATGTAATGAATCCATATATCATGGGTTTCGCTTTTTATGGAGTGATTTTTCTGCCAAAACGTTGTGTACAAAAATGCATGTTGAGCACACTAAAGCATGTTGCAAATGCATAAAGCATGTTTCACACAAAAAAACGCGGCATGAGTGGATGGATAGATAGATATTTTAAGAAGAGGGAAACGCTATCTGACGGGGTTTAGAAGCCCATCAGATACCATTCCCCCTGAAATTGAAAACTGGGGATGTCTAATTCTGAAATCCCGTGTGTGTGGGTTGCTATAGAAACTGCAACATCCATCAATCCATCCGTCTGTCCTTCCGTCTGTCCATCCAGATTTTTCCCATTCGAACTTTCTTTCCTTTTATATAGGCTTGCGCGGTGAATCGTGCCACCTGCACTGTGCGGAGATGCAGGGGAAACCGTATCTGATAGGAAAACACAGCTCGACGTAACACCTGCACATTTCAGTTGTTTTGATTGTATGGCGCCTCCTGCTGTCGGTTAGTCAAAATGACAATTCCCCATGTATCACATGACCTTTGGCAGAATCTTACCGCGGAGTGTGAAGAATTCTTATACGGGAGGAGAGGCTGTTTTGGATGCGAGCAGAGATCGTTTTGTACTCGGGGACAATTTACAAATTATATTTTCAGTGCAATGTTAGAATCCGGTTTGTAAAACAAATTTTTGTGTGTGTGCAACATTAAAGGACAGTTTGAAAAAAAAGTTTTATTTGTGTGTGACAACCCCACAAATTGGATCGAAGGAATGACCAAGACCCCCCCAAAGCGTGAGTGCCTCTCCAGCAAAATACAAGTCTCAGTCCTTTTTTTCCCACGGTCCCTGAACTGATCATAGTGATCTCCCCTTCAGAGTTTCCAGTTCATCAGTCCACTGAGGTCCAACATTATAACCCAGAAGAATATCTCTTTCCATCTGTGTTTCTTTGCTAACCTTCAATAAACCTGTTAACTTTTACCCTTGGTCTCTGAGTGTTTCTCTGCATGTGGGTCAGATATTTAAAGCCCATTATGACAACCCATACATAATTGCAAGATCTATTATGGTGGCTTGCCACAAAGCATCACCAGTGGCCATCTTACCACAGGCAGACTCTCTCACAGGATCTGTCAAGGCCTAGAACATAGGAGCCAGTATTGTAGGCAAACAGACAGTTAGGGTCTCAAAAAGCATTTATTTAAAAACGACGGATTGGCAGTGGACAGCTAGGGCATCTAAGGCTGGAACCTTAAATGCGTTCTTGTAAATTGAGAAACGGTCTAATTTATTTGGGGACGACTTCACTGACCATTTTTAACTCTTGAGGAAAACAGCTGTTAGCCTAGAGATGTTTGGTTAATGTGACTACAACAAAGAAGAAAACAGCACCGTCTGAAGTGGCGGGGATATCCAGAAAAGTAGCCAATCACAGGCAGTCTACTTTCTCTAGCTGGTTCTCTAAGTGACAAAAGTTGACAAAATAAAAGATTCAAAATTCAGGTGAGGAGTAGTTTTGGTTCGTTTTAAACAAACGTGTATCACGTGTGTGTGCACTTTTTTTTTATCAGAATTTTGACTTCATCCTATCTATTAGTGGACGTCAAGGCTGAAAACCACAGAGCCGTTTTAGGGTGATTACACTAAATTCAGCTTTATTCAGAGCCATGACACCAATTCCAATTAGGTCAACACAGTGCATACATGGCATCAAACACATAAATCCTCCCAATATGGGAGAATGATTCAAGTCGGACATTGCAGTTTGATCAGGTCTTTCCTGTAGACAGTACAGAATAACATTCAGCAATAGAAAAAAACACTGCCATAAATAACAAGAGGTTTTTAGATCAACAAAAGGCTGGACGTTTCAACTGGTTGTCAAAAATATCGGGGGGTTATCTTGGCAAATAATTCAATGTGTGGGGAATGAAGTGGAGCCTGAGCTTTGGTGCGTCTTTGGGAGGTGTATTTTTTGCTGTCCAAAACAGCATTACTCCTCCGTCTGCATGGCCCCAGCCACATCCTCTGCTTATTTATTTATAGTGCAGCACCAGATAATCATTATTCCAGTGATCCAGTACCTATACGTAACCCTGCACAAGTTGGGGGTGGGGGGGGGGGGTTCTTAGCTTAAGATCAGAGAGTTTCATCTGTTGTTCTGAAAGAAGCTGATTTTTCCATTCCTGTAGAACAGCTGAAGCAGGAGAAACTCCTTGTTGGATCTAAGCTTCAGAGGAAGCCTGGGGTTTGAGGTGGGCCTTCTCCATGGTTGTTCCGTATGGATCCGACCTTTTAAAAAAGCCCATCTGGAAGGAAAATCAAAGAGAAAACATTGAAATTGAGCCAAAAAACTCAAATCTTATCTGTCCATGGTTAATTTCTTACAGTGGTTATTTGAATAAATACAAACAAAACAAAAAAAAACAACAAGAAAGTGGTGTTCTGCTAAACCTTTTTTTAAACACAGAATAATCCAGTGCACGCAAAAATACATTCTTTAAAGGTTATTTTGTTAAAAAGTACAGAAGCCAGGAGCGATCGTGTCCCTCCGATACCTTTTCACGGTGGTTTTCTCGACAAAACCAGTTAATTTTCTCACTATCTAAAGATAACGAAAGCCGTTTCCTCATGATAACGAGATGTTTGGTGTGTGTTAAAACTGATAACATCCTTCAATACCACAACAGCGGGAGAGGATTTATAAGTCATGACGGCCTGTGTGTAATTCTGTGAATAATCCTGTGTCTAACATTAAAGGAATAGTACACCCAAAACATGATTAGACTTCATTTTCTACTCACCCCCATGCTGAACAACACTCTGGAGTACTTTTTTGATATCTCAAATGCATCTGGAGATCTGGGAGGCTTCTTGCTGTCTGCTGACATTCAAATAATGGAGGTCTGTGGCGCCCGAGACAGAAAGGTCCATAAAAGTCCACAAAAAACGTGTCAATATTCCTCCATACTGCTCGTCCAATGTATTCCAAGTGTCCTGAGTGGGTAGCATCCAGAATTTACTCGAAACGAAGTCATTTAGAATGTTTTTAGAGCATAAACAGTAGTGTATAGGATTTCCTAAAAGCGCGCGCTTGCGAGTTCACGACTATACGGAAACCGCCGCAGACCAAACCAGACGAAAGTGCTGCCTCGGGCACCATAGACCTCCATTATTTGAATGTCAGCAGACAGCAAGAAGCCTCCCAGATCTCCAGATGCATTTGAGATATCAAAAAAGTACTCCAGAGTGTTGTTCAGCATGGGGGTGAGTAGAAAATGAAGGCTAATCATGTTTTGGGTGTACTATTCCTTTAAGTTAATGATGCGACGGTGTTGATTTGATGATTTGCTTCAACTTCTGATTCATAATAAATTAGACCCAGGTGTTACGCTTGTAACAGTTATAAGATGCATTAACCCCCCATCTAGTCCAGATTAAAGATTTTCATTAAAAAACAGTCAGATTTTTTTCAACTGTATTCCATGCAATCCAATCGTCCAGCACGACCTGACGATGAGTGAAAAGAAAAAGTAAACTAAAAAAACTGGGTTTTTTGCGCACACGCGGTACCGCAACTGCACAACCATGGGCAGCACAGGCATGAATGGACTGGGAATCCAGGGCTGTTGGCCATCCTCATTCATTACTCATACAGGCTTATCATCTCGTTATCTCAAGAAATCAACTGTTTTCTCCTGATAACGAGAAAATTATCCTGTGATCTTAAGAAAACAATTAATGGTTAAACAGATAACAATATAGTTATGTCATCATCTCAGGAGGACAAAGGAAAAAAAATAATGAGTTGAGTATGACCGCTTTTAGCTTCCGTAAAACAGGCTCAGTAAAAGAATGTTTTGCATGTTTCTGTTTGACACCACCAGGTTTCACGCAGTCTTGGTCTGTAGCAGGTGGGACAGTTAACTGATAACAGCATTTCCTTTAGTGTCCACACATTCATACAGTGCAGCTCATGTAGCAACCTGCTCCTCACTCCCTGCTCGATTAATTGATTGACTTTATTGATTTCACAGTAAAGAAATTTACTCCTTCCCTCATCTCAAATAGTCAAAAGAAAAGAAGAAGGTGCCAAAGGTAGAAAAAGGTGCAGGGAGTATATACAGTATACACAGTGCATCAACATATGACAGCTGAGGTCTTTTTTTTTCTTTCTTTTTTTTTTATTATACAGGCTTTTTGCACAGCGTATTTACATGGATATTTATATAGATTGATATATATATATATAGCTATTGCACTAGGTATCAAATATAAAGAAGGTTATTGCACATTATACATTGCACAAGTAACTGCCGTTGCAGTGTCGTTCCTCCATTGTAGAGTCTGGTGGCAGCAGCGATTAATGACCTGCGATAGCGCTCCTTTTTACAAACAGGGTAAAAGTCTTTCACTAAAGAAGCTGTTTAGATCCTCTACACTCTTGTGCAGAGGGTGAGAGATGTCGTCCAAGATAGATGCAAGCTTGGACAGCACCCTCCTTTCAGCCACTTCCTCCACGGAGTCCAGAGTGCAGACTAGGACAAAAACAAGGGTTGATGCCACCACAGAGTCATAAAAGGTTTTAAGCAGGCCCCTGCTCACTCCAAATGACCTCAGCCTCCTCAGGAGGTGGAGGCTGCTCTGGCCCTTCTTATACAGGGCGTTGGTGTTTTGAGTCCAGTCCAGTTAATTATTGACATGAACACCCAGGGATTTGAAAGTCTAAAAGTAAGTAAGTAAGTAAACTTTATTTGTATAGCACTTTTCACAGACAAAGTCACAAAGTGCTTCACATGATAACATAAAAACAACACAAGTAAAAACAGATAAAATGCAATAAAAGCTATAATAAATAAGGGAATAAAACAACAGGCTATGTGCTTTGGAAGGCTAGTGAAAACAGGTGTGTTTTTAGCTGCTTTTTAAAGATGTCCACCGAGTCCAGAGAGCGCAGGGACAGGGGGAGTTCATTCCAAAGAAGGGGTGCCACCGCTTTAAAGGACCGGTCTCCTCGGGTTTTAAAACGGGTCCGAGGAACCATAAGCAGGTTTTGACCTGAAGACCGTAGACTACGGACCGACGTATACGGCTGGATCAGACCTGTCATGTAGCCTGTTGCTTTATCCTGGAAGCAACAGGAAGCCAATGTAGGGACTTCAAGAGAGGAGTTACATGGGCTGTCCTATTTGTTCGGGTCAGGAGTCTTGCAGCAGAGTTCTGGACAATTTGTAGGCGACCCAGCTCCTTCTTGCTCAGACAGGTAAACAGGCTGTTACAGTAATCCAGTCTTGAAGAGACGAAGGCATGGATGATTCTCTCCAAGTCATCGTGAGAGAGGATTTTCCTTACCTTGGAGATATTGCGCAGATGGAAGTAACAGTTCCTGATCAGTTGTTTTGAGTGTAGCGCAAGGGACATCCCCTCATCGAAAATCACTCCAAGATTACGCAGACTGGATTTGGCTGAGGAACATAGATCACCCAGGTGCTGTTTAATGTCAGGGATGGCACTGTCAGGAGCAATAATGAGTGTCTCAGTCTTTTCGGTATTCAGTGAGAGATAGTTGTTGTTTAACCACTGCTGAATCCGGGACAGACAGTTTATAAGAGAGTGTAATTTGTGGACCTCTGAGGTTTTAAAGGAGCAGTACAGCTGTATGTCGTCAGCAAAAAGATGGTATGCCACATCACTGTGCTGCTGGATAATCTGGCCAAGAGGGAGGAGATAAAGTAAGAAGAGAAGTGGTCCCAGGACTGAGCCCTGTGGAACACCATACTGGAGATCTCCCCGCTCAGACATCATGTCATTGACTGCCACACTGAAGCTACTACCAGCTAAGTAGGAAGTAAACCACTCCAAAACTGGACCTGTCATTCCCACCCAATCCCGCAGCCGGTTTATCATGATGGAATGGTCGACCGTATCAAAGGCTGCAGACAGGTCTAACAGGACCAGTACCGTACAGCTTCCGGAGTCTGCAGACATCATGATATCACTAGACACTTTCAGCAGGGCTGTTTCAGTAGAGTGGTGTTTCCGGAACCCTGACTGAAACTTGTCGTAGATGTTATGGGTCTGAAGGAAGGATGTCAGTTGGTTAGCTACCACTTTTTGATATTGGCCGATAGTTTTTAAGTTCTGACTGGTCCAGACTGGGCTTCTTAAGTCTTGGCTCTATTATGGCATGTTTAAAAGAGCTGGGGAACACACCAGAAGACAAGGACATATTAAACAGTCTGGTGACCCATGGTCCGACTGAGTCAAAGACATTTCCAAAAAGCTTGGAGGGGAGGACATCAAGCAAATTAGCGGTGGGGGTCATTTTAGCAGATAATTCAGCAATGTCTGCCAAGGACACTGAATTAAATGAAGACCAGGCTTGTGAGGGAGGTGCAACACTAGCTGAGAGTAAGAAGAAGGTGGGATTTTAGTCTTGATGTTTCTGACCTTTTCAGTAAAAAAGTAAAGGAAGTCGTTGCTATCTGCTTGGCAAAGCACAGAGGTAGCAGAACTAGCATGAGACACAAGGGAGTTTATAGTGTCAAACAACACCTTCGGGTTTCCTTTATTAGATGCAATCAAATGCTGAAAGTACTTAGATCTTGCTTCTTTCAGCATATTGTTCAAAGAAGAAATGAGGTCTTTAAGATAAAGTCTGTGGACCTCAAGTCTTGTGGACTTCCACAGACGTTCGGTTCTGCGGCACAGCCTTCTAAAGTCCAGAATACGTTCATTGATCCAAGGACACATCTGTGTATGGGCAGCATTTTCTGTCTTAAAAGGGGCAATTTGATCTAAAATTTTGGCACATTGAGAATTAAAAAGGTGCAAGAGATCATTGACATCCACACATTCCTGAAGACCACGAGAAACAAACAGAGCACAGAATCCTTCAGCTGTAGCTTCTGTTATGATCCTACTTTTAGCCTTTGTAGGGGCTGGCCTAAGCTCAGGAGGAGCATTTAAGTTAAAGAAGATACAGTAGTGATCACTCAGGTGGACATCCTGGACACGGACATCTGTAACATGGAGGCCAAGTGAGAAGACTAAGTCTAAAGTATGACCCTTATTGTGGGTGGGTCCTGATACATGTTGTCTAAATCCGAATGATTCCATCAAAGATAAAAGCTCCACTGCTGGGTTGGATGTATCATCATCCAAATGCAAGTTAAAATCCCCAAGAACTAAAACTCTCTCCAGTTGAATGAGAGAGGATAAAAAATTATTAAATTCACTGATAAAAACACCAGCAGGGCCAGGAGGGCGGTAGATCAAGATGCTATAGAAAGTGTTTGAAAGACTACTTTTCAGCATTTCCACTTCGAACGAGTAAAAAAGTTCAGTTTCAGTTATTCTGCATGTGTAGCTGTCCTGGTACACAGCAGCAAGTCCCCCGCCACGGCGACAGGGGCGGGGCTTCCCTAAAATGGCACAGCCAGCAGGGCACAACTCATTCAGATGATACATTTCTCCATCCTTTTGCCAAGTCTCTGTTAGGAACATAAAATCCAGACTTTCTCTGGAGAAGAGTTCACCAAGGGAGAGAGCTTTATTTGCAATGGAGCGCGCATTCAGCAACCCACACCTCAATGTTGATGACGTCACTGTCGTACTCACTGGGCGCATCGGGATTTGTCGTAGCCAACGCTGACGCTGCGGTGTCCAGCTGTTCTAGCAGCTCAGCTGAAACTCCGTTGTTGACATGGAAGATGAGAATGATCCTGATCGCCGGGCAGCGCTTCCATCAGGATCGCGGCACGGCGGAGACTCGACCCAGATGGGCTGGAGACGGGGTGGCGGTGGCGACACGGTTCCAATGGCGTCCTCCTGGAGAGGGACCGGTCGTAACCAGCGGTAGCGTCGGGCAGAGTGAGAAGAGCTAATAGTCCGTGCAGCATGTTTGATCTTCAGCTGGACACCAGATCTGCAGCCTCTCCTCCGCAACCTTTTCCTGGAGTTTCCTGGGACTCGCAACAAGAGCAGGTATTCAGGGCAAGAGGGCGGGCACACAACCGGTGGAGGGAACGTTCGTTTGTAGCTGTCCCAGCCACTGCAGCGGCATTCCATAGCCGTTTTGATGCCAAAAAGAGAGCTGCGATCATAAGTCCAAATAGCGCTGGCACATCCATTGGGTACTAAGAAATACAGAACGGCGTAGATTACCGAGATCAGTGAGAAAGATCGACCAGCGGACAGACAGGCAGAGGCGAGCCCACACACAGGCGCCATCTTTTTCTGACCTGAAAAGTTTCCATGTCTTTCCCCTGGATGTTCAGGGGGTAGTGAGGTGGGGGTCTTCTCTTGAAGTTGATCACCATCTCCTTGGTCTTACTGGTGTTAAGACACAGGTGATTCCTCTCACACCAGTCCACAAAGTTCATGATAACATCAGAGAAAGTCTGGAGATAGCAGCTGTCTGTGTTGTAGGTGTCTGGGTTCTGCCCTCTGCTTGGGTTTATTTTTAAGTTTCTTTGTACTCTGTGTCTTTGTAGTTTATTTCTGCCAGTGCTGAGTTCTTTAGTTACCCCCTGTTGCTCCCTTGTGTTTGTTTTCCTTTCCCCTTGGTTTCCTCCTAGCTGGTCTTGCCCACACCTGCTCCCAACCTGCTGATTAACCTGTCTTGGTTCAGTCTCCCAATATACACTCCACCTCTGCAGTCAGTGCTGGTTCCTTGATGTCATCTTCGTCATCTCTGGCTCCCCACGTGAGTTTCCCCCTGATGTTTTTTTTTTTTTTTTGGTTCTTTGAATTTTTTCACTTTGGATTTTTGCCTCAGTTACCTTATTAAATCTGTAAGACTCGCCTCTGCCTCCAGATCTCTGCATTTGGGTCCTCAAAAACCTCCACTCAGATCGTGACAGTAGGTTAAGTCCAAGGTGTTAAGGGTGAAGAGGAAACGGTGCCGTGGGGGCCCCCGGTACTGCAGACAAGTACCTCTGACTGACAGCTGTGCAGCCGTAATTACAGAGGGCAGTCGGTGAGGTAGGTATGGTCAAGGCAGCAAGAAGTCTGTCCCCTCAAGCGTCCTCCAGTTCCCCCCTCAGCAGCTCTGGTCTGATGGTGTTGAAAGTGCTGCAGAGTCAAAGAACACGACTCTCACCCGTTCTCCAGGTGGGTGAGCACCCAATGCAGCAGGTAGATGATTGCATCCTCCACTCCGATGTCAGGTTGGTAAGCAAACTGCAGCAGGTCCAGGGTCAGGCTCACCACGGTGCGCAGGTGAGCTAGGATGAGACGCTCCATGGTCTTCATCAGTTGGGAGGTCAGGGTGACTGGTCTAATGTTGGTGGGTTCTTTGGCGTACGGTGTTTTGGGAACCTTTACCACACAGAAGGTCTTACAGAGAATTGGGACCACCCCCAGGCTGAGGACCTCTCAGGGCTCCTCAGCACAGTTCCTCAGCAGCCTTGGGGGGACCAGAGGCTTTTATTTGTTTCAGTCTCTTCAGCTGGCCTCTCACCTGCATCGAAGTGACTGCGAGGGGGGAGGGAGGCAGGACAGAGGGTTTCAGTGGGTTGGTGGATGGTGAGAGTGGCGGTGAGGGCAGGTCACTGGTGGCCTAGGGGTTGTAGACATGTTGAGGACAGGGAGCGGGCTGCAAACTTGGTGTCACCGTCTGCAGTCCTGCTGGAGGTCCTCTGCCCAAAGCCGGAGATGTTCTTTAGACCCCTCCACGCATCTCTGACGTTGCTCTGTGCCAGTTGCTGCTCCATCTCCCTCCCATAGTTCTTCTTTGCAGCCCTGATCCTCCATTGGAGCTCTCACTGGACTCTACACTGCTCTTCTCTGTCCCCTGAGGTGAAAGCCCTTTTTTCTGGTTAAGGGAGACTTGCAGCTCAGGAGTCCTCCAGGGGTGATTGTTTGGAAAGCTCCGTAGCCGTCGTGTGGGCACAGTGGTCTCTACACACAAGGTCATGCAGTCAGTGATACATTCAGTCAGGCTGTTGATGTCATTACCATGAAAGCTTTGGAATATGCTCCAGTCTGTTGTTCTGCAATAATCCCTCAGTTTCTCAGTGGCCTCATCAAACCAAACTTTCACTGACCTCTTCTGCCCTATTGCCCTTCTCACCACTGGTAAAAATTGGGGGAGCAGTTAGACATGATTATAATCTGAGCGTCGTGGTGGGGGAAGGGGTGCGGAGGTGTAAGCGTCTTTGCATAAAAAGCGTCCAAGGTTTTATTGTCTCTTGTTTTACATGTAACGTACTGGGTGAGCATGGGGAGGGTGAAACGGAGGAAGTCTCCAATTATTAGCGGGAGAGTGCAGGGGTGCTGTGTCTGCAGCCTGGTCACTGCACCGTGGATCAGCTTACATGCGGTTGTGAAGCCCGCAAAGGGGGGCATAGAGCACCACGTTCCCAAACTCTCATGGAAGATAGTGCGATCTCATGCTCATCGCGAGTAACTCACTTATGGGGAGCATATCTGTTCCTTATCGTCAACATGAACCGCGTTGCACACTTCTCCTTCACAAACATCGCCAGCCCCCCACCTTTCTTTTTTCCAACCTCTGCTAAAGTCCTGTCTGCGCGGATGAGTTTAAAGCCATTCAGGTAAACTGAGTCCGGGACAATTCCATCTTCTCCATGAAGCACATGATACTCGCGTCCCTGTATCTCCCCTGGAAGCGGGTTAAAGCTGCGATCTCCTTGGTCTTGTTGCGGAGCGATCTTATGTTTCCCATGACAAGCGATGGTAAATATCTTTTCCTCCGCTTCATCCTGCAGCCTCTCTGTTTTCTCCATATTTCCGCAGGGATGTTTGGTCTCGCAGCGTGGAGGGGAGCAGGGCTGCTGCGCATAGCGGCGCATTCCAAGGAGCTGCTCCCATGTGTAAACAACAGGTTTGGAGTCGCGGACAAAGGGGTCCCCCATTGCAGCATCAAAAACTGGCAAAAGTAGAAGAAAGCTCAACACTATAGTCCCAGAAGTTGGCTTCCTCTGTGCGCATGCTTTCAGAATATCAGATACAGTATTTAATAATAGAAAAACATTCCAAAAAAACCATATAAAATAGAAAAAGCAGGAAAAGAGAACAGGTAGACGACTTAGGCTGCTGCATGCAAAGCGCCATCTTGGAACGTGCTTAAAGCCTATTTAACAGCAAGGAGAAACTATTAATGTTTATGCTGTTTAGTAAAGAGTATGAATTTGAATATAGCACCTTATATTAGACAAAAAACATGTATAGCCAACATTGTGTCGTTAAGAAATAGATGCTCAGTGTGCAGGTTTTTAGCTAAGCTAATTTGCAACCTATCTCTGGTTAGACTCCCAGGACCAAAACGCATTCAGAACTGTGATTTTAAAATATAACTTTCTGGAGTGAATTTTGTTCCATTGTTCTTGAATTGAAATTTAAGGAACAAAACCCAGAAATTACATTTTGAAAAATATTTTTGTCAATAAAAAGCTTTGGGAGTAACTTTGCTGTTTTCTTACATTTTTTTTTATTGTTATTTCTTCATTTTTCTTCTTTTTTTTTTTTTACAAATTTTATATTTTGCAATTTTAAAACTCAAAAAGAACATTTTTTGAAAACAATACTACTCTCAAAACATTCATTCCTGGATTGTATTTTTTCTTTCCAATATCCATTTACAAAACATGTTTTTTTTACATCAACAATAATGGACCAAAATTCACTTCATAGAGTTGACAAGCTAGGAAAAACCACATATAGGACCTAAGCTAACGCCTAGGAAGTTGAATTATTTCAATGTTTTTTTTTCATCAGACAAAACTTTTATGTTTACATCAACTTTATTTTTAAATTATTTTTCCATTTAAAAAGAAAGTTGATGTAAACACTGAGAACGCCTTTCTATATTTCAATGTTTATTATCTCTAAGTCAATGTGATGCATTTCGATACGTTCAAAATGCAGGTGATTGCAATCCAAACCTGCCAAATGTGACTCCTATCCAACTTTTATCTTTAGATTTTTTTTTTTTTTATCAGAATGGCCATATACTGCTAGAGAACCAAACATGGAGAAGCAGCATTTAGTTCCTATGCTCCACTTATCTAGAACAAACTTCCAGAATACTGGAAAAGTGCTGAAAGCCTGAGATTCTTTGAGGTCAAAGTTAAAAAACAATTTGTTTAGAGCTGCCTTTGACTGTTGGAGTTTAACTGTCAACTCAGGTATCATTAGTTTAAGGTTGTGCTCCAACTAGTTGATTTGCTTCAATCATGTTTTTGTCTTTATTCTGCTTTAATTTTTCTTCTATTTCATTAATTCATGTGAAGTACTTTGAATTTTGTTTGTACTGAACTGTGCTATATAAGTAGAATTGCATTGCTTTGCCTACTCCTCCTACATTTCTTTGTCCCATTATGATAAGATCATCATATAGTCAGCTCCCATTGTTGAAGAACTTATAACAATATATAAAGGCGACGAAAACTTATTACTTCTGTGATCAGTGAGCTGTGCTGTCCTCCTATGCTTGAAGTTCACATAGAGGCTGAGAAACGATTAGATTGGGGTCTGATGATGACTGCATTTATGATAAGTAGAAGTCTGAACGACCATACAAAATGAAAAATCTGAATTGAGCTTCACATGCAGTGTGAATAAAGACTGAGACATTTCCTTCCAAAGTATCTTTGTTCATAAAATTAGGCTCGTCATGAAGCTGATGCTCTCTGCAGCGTAATGTCCATCCTTTGGTTCAGGGATGTTTTTCCATTAAGAAAATCTCGTTGTTCTCTCGTTGAGATAAAAAAAAAAATCAATCCAGAAATGAAACATAGAAAAACATTTTAATTTTAAAGAAAGGCTAGCTTTTTTCCTTGATTCTATATTTATTATTATTATTTTTTTTACTGGTTGTTTTTTTAATTTTATTTTATCTTTTCTTGTTTTTACTGGTTTTTAATTTGGGGAAAAAATTATATATAAATTATATATATATATATATATATATATATATATATATATATATATATATATATATATATATATATATATATATATTAGTGCTGTCAATCGATTAAATTTTTTTAATCGCGATTAATCGCATCAATGCCTGAGTTAACTCGAGATTAATCGCATTTTAATCGCAAATTTTTTTTCTGATTGAAAATCATTTAAATACTCTCGATGACATACAAAAAATACATACAGGCTAGGTTTGTGCCAATGTTCTTTTTTTAAAATGAAAACAGGTCACAGACACTGATTTATGCCATAGAAACATATGGCAAGAAGATGGGGAGGCATGTAGCAAAAAATAACAAATATGTAGCCAAAAAAAAGGCCCTGAAAACAGGCTGATGTAAAAGACAGTCTTTACAGTTAGTACAGTCTTTTGAACAAAGACAAGCATTTTACCCTACTGCTATAAAATGTAGTACAGTTAACATTAGATGTTAATTAACCAAGATAATAATGAACAATTTTCAATCAATACATCAAAATCAGTAGACCGACATCACTAGATGGAGGTAGTCTATGCTCTAGAAAGTTACTTTTCAGCCTCTTAACAAAAATGAGATCACACACCCACCCACCCACCCACACACAGACACACCCACCAACACACACACACGATACTGACCTGTGGCGTACACAGACAGCAAGAGTGCCGTAGCAGATTCCATTTCACCTCAGTAATCTGTTTTCTCAGCGTATTTCAGGTTGCTACTAGTTACCAGATACTCAACTTGTTTGTTGGTGGTGGGGCTTAAAGAAAAGGCACTAGCGTCACCCAGTGTATGAGCGTCTTTTTTCCTTGAGGAGCTCCGCTCTTGAAGCCTATGGAAAATGCATACACTGGGGGAAAATAGCCCCGCCTTCTCGCAGGCTGCAGCGGGATGTACTTGGAAAATTGTACCATAAAACCACATAGCGTTAATCTCACGTTAAAAAAATTATCGCCGTTAAAATGGCCTCGCGTTAACGCGATAATAACGCGATAATTTTGACAGCACTAATATATATATATATATATATATATATATATATATATATATATATATATATATATATATATATATATATATATATAGATAGATAGAGATATATCTATATATATGTATATATATATATAAAACAAAATCTCAGAAAAAACATTTTCAGAGTTTTTTTTCTAGATTTCATTTTCTTAAATTTCATTTTAAAATTTTGAAAATGTTATTTTACCAAACATGGACCAAAAGCAAAAAGCATAATTTTCCTCAGATCAGAGGATTCTTATAATGGGATGTGTTTCCTTCATCATTCCAATTTTCACCTTGTACAGCAGATATATCAGCACTGCCAGCAGCATCAGGCCAACTAAAACAGCCAGGATGATGATCCACACTGGAATGGAGAACTGGTTGTCTGGCCTACTCCATATCACAGACGCCACCACCTGGACAACAGTGATACAGCACAGCTGTCACACCTTGCACTCATGTTCACGTTTACAGTGGAACAACTAATATGGAGTGAGAAAAATGTATATATAATTTATATATTTTTTACAGATCATGTTCTCTTTGCTTCTTGGGCAGGCTTTCTTCTAAATTTAAGAACAATGAAGCATTTCTATTGGACATGGAGGTTACTAAGGGTAACACTTTCTTTTACAATTCATCAATAACCATGTAGAAACATGGTAATCACTTAGCAAGTCACACTATATTTGTCATGATCTGGCCTGTTTGCTCTCCCTTAATTAGTCATTCCTTTCACCTGTTGTTTTTCCTTCCCTGCCTCATTATAATTTATTCCTCTCACCTGTTTCCTCTAGTTTATATTCAGTTCAGCCTGAGCATTCAGGGCCAGATCATTGCTTGTCTTTTTGTTAGTCTGTCTGTTCACTTTGATTTGATGGTTCATGTCCTGGATCCTGGCGGCCAGTGGACAGAGGGTTTTAGTGTTTGTCTTGTCTCCTGACTGTCCACTGTTCCTCCCCTGCGGAGTCCTCTGGGTCTTTGGCTCAATATGGGGGAGGTTCAGTTTTTATCAAAGTAAGCCTGGCTCCAGGGAGGAGACCAGTTTAAAGTCCTGCTTCAAGTTCCGGTTCCTACGTCCTGTCTTGGCTACCCTCTTCCACTATGCCTGCCTGTCTGCACCTGATCCTGTCTGCTCCTGTGCGTGACCACCCGGTCATGCTTCTGGTCCCAGTCAGACTCTGAACCCTCCTGGGAGCCTGTGGATGCCTGGAAGTCTGGATCCTGCCTGATCTGGATTCTGCCTGTTCCTGTCTGTTCTGGATCCCTCACCAGGATTGGCTTCCAGCATCACCTCTGGGACTGCAGCACTGGGGACATTCGTGGTCTAGACTGTTAAACCAGGTAAGTGACCAACACAGATAATCTTCTATCAGTTGATCGTGGTCACTTACCTGTGTTTCTCCCCCTAGAGTGTCTGAGATTGGGCGGTGCCCCGCCCCCCTGCCTGCAGTGTCCGCGAGCCACAGCTCCGCTTTTGTTTTGTTTTATTTATTTAATAAACGTTTTGAACTTTCCTACTGACTATCTCTCCTTGAATACTGGGTCCATCTGTCCGCGGTTCATGACAATATTACTTGTTAAGTAAAAGAAAACCAAGTCCAGTGGATATTTTTTGAACTTTTATGGAATGACTATGACCTGGATGACTGAGAATCTTCATCAGCACTATGTTACTTGGTAACTAGAACATTGTATTTGGTAATTACACCAAAATAATTACCTGCATGCAGTTATTAGAATTGTATGTTACTATGTTATGATGAAGACCTTGGTGGGTGATTACCAATAGGTTAGCACATAACGGTTTGTTTTATTGGCCACCACGTACCAATGGCTTACAATATAGCATTATAAAACTTAACTCAAGTTACTGATAAATAAGAGTTCAGTTCAGAAGATTGGCTTGTTGTCTTCTAGGTTTGGTTTTCTGTTATATGCCAAGTAATACACTGCATTTTAGTAGACAATAATACATGAATTTATTGCTGTCAGTGAAATGACTGAGTTACTTGTTAATAACTGTTTGAAATCTAAGAAGTATAACTTTATCTGGTCTTCCTAAAATTCAGTTCAATTCTCCATAAAGGTTTTGTTGTTACCTAGTAACATAGTTTAACCTGAAATGTTATTACCATGTTATTACATGGTTATTGATGTACTGTAAGAGAAAGCATTACATTTCTAAACTTCCTTTTCAATATTCTTGCAGATTTTATATTTTTTATTCTATTTTTTTTTCCAAATCTTTCCAATTTTTTATTGAGCTTTACATATGGAATTAGATTTTACAGATCACACTCTCTTCATTTCAAGCCTAGGAAAATCAATCGTGCAGATGACCATTACCAATGTTGGTATATATATGTATATGTATAAAAAACAGAAAACAAAAATCTGTGAAAAAAAATAAGCTACTCTTACACCTTTTTTATCATTTAAGTATTCAAACTTTAATTTCTGTACAGCAAAAATTTAAGTTTGAACCAAAATTCACTCCATACATTTCGAGCAGCGGCCAAGTTCAGTGTTAAACTTTAGGAAGTTACCTTGTTTGATCCGGATGGCTTTGATTTGGGAAGTATGGAATATGGCATCTTTTTGACTTCATAGTGAACAGAACATTCCAGAACGTGCTGCTTGTACGGGCGCTGCAGACGAACAGATAAGGGATGACATGAAGCACAGTGCAAATTTACAACAGGAAGTCAATGAGATCTAGTCTTAGTCTTCATGAAACTGATCTTCTTTAATCACTGCAGAATAAAAGATTATATATTGTCCACTAGGGGGCGGTGTGAGAAGGCAGATGGAATGAAGCTGCGTTGGTTTTGCTGCACTGTCACTGCTGACCTGAACTACATGTAAAAATGATGGGAAATATGTACTGCAGGCTCGTGTAGGCCAACCAGACTCACCTCCATGAAGGTTTCAGCCCAGATTCTGGAGCGTACAGTCAGGATGACGCTGCTTCCTTTCTCCAGCCGGTCAACATCACAGCGGAGCATCCAGCATTCCACTGAGCTGCATGTCTGCAGGATGACAGAGTCCACAATAAAAAAACAACTTTTTTTTGCAGGTATGAAAGACCTGGAGTGAAAAACATTAAAATCATAGATTTAAACATTCTATATGGCAGGAGTTTTGAATTGCAAATTTTAAATAAAAGAGTACTATTATGGTATTTGAAATACTGTAATTTGAAAATGTAATCCTTACATCGTATTTCTAAACGGAGATTTAAAAACACAATCATTAATCTAATGATAAATATTTTTTCTAGTTAAACATTTGAAAAGAAAATTCCTTTTTCATTCTGCATATTCAAATGCTTTTTGCAATTTCCCTTCACTTTACCCCTAAAGAATTGATGACAAATCCAAAAGAAGGACAATATAAATGGAAACAAAAGCGCCAAGAAAACCTTCTAAAGAGAATGAAGGAACTTAAAGCTTTAGGAGCATCAGAGTCAGATGAAACATCCGTTGTTGTTTGAACCAAAGTGGACTTAATGCGAGACGACAAAGAAGGAACCATTGATTGAAACAAATCATAAAAAAGCCAGACTGGAGTTTGCCAAACTAAATGTTGATAAGACACAATGCTTCCGGGAGAATTCTGTATGGGCAGATGAGGAAAAAAATGTAGCTTCTTGCTAAGGCACATCTCTATGAAGGGAGAAGAGATTAAAGGTGACGTTCAAATTCAAGGAGAATCCGTCAAACTGGTTCGGATGTGATCAACCTTTAAATGGGCGTTATTAGCAGACATCAGTCCCATAAAATGGCTTCAGATTGTGCCTCCTCTACTTTCTGGTAGGTTTCTTAAGGCTGATAATATGCAGATTATCATTGATAAAAGCCACTTC
This sequence comes from Cyprinodon tularosa, assembly GCF_016077235.1. Taxonomy (NCBI): domain Eukaryota; kingdom Metazoa; phylum Chordata; class Actinopteri; order Cyprinodontiformes; family Cyprinodontidae; genus Cyprinodon; species Cyprinodon tularosa. The sequence goes on from NW_024039108.1 coordinate 865,844, forward strand.
GGACACTTCTAAAACTTTAACTTTCTATTAACCTACTTTATGCATTTTAATCTACTTCAACTACATCAGCTCGTTTAAAAAAAAAAACAAATGCATTTTCAAGCTTTACTTCGAATGAATTCCAAATCTTTCAGTCACACAGGTTTAATGTGGTGTTTAAAAAACAACTCAGTTGACAGGATACTACACCTTTTTCGGAGGGGTTGTTCCATTTGAGCGACATGTCGATTAACTCTGTTTTTTATAATAGATGAAGAACTACTAAAATTATGTTCAGATTACACATAAATAGATTAATTACTTCTGCGGGTAAAAAAGGAATTACCTTACGGTTAGGATTCATTCCAGCGTTTGTTTTTTTTGTTTGTTTTATCAGCTTTACAAAGCAACAAACTGAATTCTTCCGTTTTAAATCCGAAGGGGTGGGCTGCCATTGTGCCGCGCCCGGGGAGCAGTTTGGACAATAAGGGTCTTGCTCAGGGACCCAGAGTGGGAGTGGGGCCCAGAGTGGGAGTGGTGCCCGGGGAGCAGTTTGGACGTTAAGGGTCTTACTTGCGTGGGAGTGGGGCTTTAACACAAAACCTCAGGATTCCATGACAATTGCGTTAACCACTAGGCCACCCCTCCCCAATTCAATGATAACTTTCTGAGACTACTGGTAGGTAGAAGGCACAATCTGAAGACTTTCTATGGGCTTGGTAATGGCTAATAACAGCCATTGTTTTTGGATGGTAACATCCCAAGCGACTGCTAAGGCAGACCAGCTCACAGATATAAAAAATAAGCATATCAAGAAAAGAACACTGTCACTACTGTGAAACATGGAGGAGGCTCTGTTATCCTCTGGGCTGTTGTACTTCAATGCACAGGGTGTCTAAATCTCTGCAGGTTACAATGAAATCTCAAGACTATTAGGGGATTCAAGAGGAAAATGTTCTGCAGTGTCAGAAAGCTTGGTCTCAGCAGCAGGTCATTGGTTTTAAACAGAATAATGACCCAAAACAGACAGCTAGAAACAGCAAACAATGGCAAAACATTAGACTATTCTGAAGAGGTCATCTATGAGCTTTCACTTTAATCCTATTAAGCATCTTTGAAAGAAGCTGAAACATAATGTCTGGAAAAGGCTCCCTTCAAACTGAGACAATTGGAGCAGTTTGATCATGAGGAGTGGGCCAAAATACCTGCTGAGAGGAGCAGAAACCTCACTGACAGTTATAGGAATCATATGATTGCCTTAAAATGTTGGGCAACCAAATATTAAGTTAACGGCACCATCATTTTAGTGTGGTCCTGTTTCAGAAGCAGCATCTGACTTTCATTTGTTAATTTTCATTTAAATTGTATTTATTATCACTTTTGGCAGATGTCAAGTTATTTCTGTGGCCATTGGGAGTTTTTTTCTTTCATTGAACGAGCTGTACCAACAATTTATCCAGGTGTGTACAAATTAAGACACCTATGTTTACATTTTTATCCTACCCCAATCAACAAGGTCAGAGATACAGAGCAAACATTAACGTCTTTACTAAAGGACTAGACTGGGGTTAAAGTTACTGCCACAAACCCAACTACTAGGAAAACTGAACCAAATCGAATTTTTCTTCCACTTCAGAATTTTCTGCTGAATTCTATTCATCTAAAATAAACTGAAGTTTGTTTTCATAACAGGAAAGCACATTAAACAGTTTTATGGGTTTATTAAGCTTTGCAAGGCATCGCTGTAGATGCTGTAGAGGCAGATCTCCACAGTCCTTCAGTTAGAGATGCTTCCAGAATTGGAACAAACATTCATCCTTTAAAATGGTGGGAGACCAATAAACAGGAAGGATCTTCATGCGGCCCGATCGTCTCATTTCAACAGGCTGAATGTAAATACCAGCTAAGATCAGATCTTAAACATTCCCCTCATTGACGCAAGTCGCACCAGGATGACTGTAAATCATCCCTGAACTGATACAGTTATTTTCATAAACAATTACAGCTGACAGCTGGAGACGTTAACCGGGGCTCATCCTTTCTGCTCTCCTTTCCTCTCAGCAAAGAAATAACCTCATTAGGATTTAAACCTTTTGAGCAGAGGCCGGAAACGTCTCTAGGATATAATCGGGTTAATCTGGTTTGGCCATGTATCTGTGTAAACAGAAGCACCCTAAAGTTTAGGACTGAACTTTTTACGTTAGTCTGTGAGATTAATGAACATCCTGAGAGAAGAAGGAAGACTGAAAGGCAGGGATCAATGTGTCATCAATGGACAGGAAACTGATGGCCACTAAAACCATTTGAGGGTCAATCTGCAGTATACTGGTCATTATGAACCAACAGGAAAATAAACAAACATCTCCTCCTCCTGCTGATAGTGCATTTGGTGTGAAGCTTTGAGGAATTACAAGAAACCGGAGACTGGAAACACTTCAGTGATAGACTGCTGCTCCCTAAATGCACCAAGGAGCGTTATCGCAGATCCTTCCTCCCAGCAGCTGTAAGACTTTATAACCATCACTGATCCGAAAAACGTCAATAAGTTGTTACATTCATGCTGATTTTGCACAGTTTCTGTACTGGTCAACTAATCTCTCAAAACCCACAGTTTTGAAGCGTTTACAACTAATAACTGAGAATACTGAGAATACATGAAAAATTACACCGTTAAAATGTTTACCAATGTAGACATGTTAGATAGAAAGCTTAGATTCTCCACAATTGAACCAACAATTTCATTTTATGGACACAATGAGCACCAGAGCAGAATGAACACAGATATAGCAGCATGTCAAAATGTAAACATGACAAAGCAGCCACAACAAGCCAGCATATCTTTATTGATACTGTTAAAATATATATATATATATATATATATATATATATATATATATATATATATATATATATATATATATATATATATACACTCACCGGCCACTTTATTAGGTACACCTGTCCAACTGCTCGTTAACACTTAATTTCTAAGCAGCCAATCACATGGCGGCAACTCAGTGCATTTAGGCATGTAGACATGGTCAAGACAATCTCCTGCAGTTCAAACCGGGCATCAGTATGGGGAAGAAAGGTGATTTGAGTGACTTGAACGTGGCATGATTGTTGGTGCCAGAAGGGCTGGTCTGAGTATTTCAGAAACTGCTGATCTACTGGGATTTTCACGCACAACCATCTCTAGGGTTTACAGAGAATGGTCCGAAAAAGAAAAAAACATCCAGTGAGCGGCAGTTCTGTGGGCGGAAATGCCTTGTTGATGCCAGAGGTCAGAGGAGAATGGCCAGACTGGTTCGAGCTGATAGAAGGGCATCAGTGACTCAAATAAGCACCCGTTACAACCAAGGTGGGCAGAAGAGCATCTCTGAACGCACAGTACGTCGAACTTTGAGGCAGATGGGCTACAGCAGCAGAAGACCACATCGGGTGCCACTCCTTTCAGCTAAGAACAGGAAACTGAGGCTACAATTTGCACAAGCTCATCGAAATTGGACAATAGAAGGGTGGAAAAACGTTGCCTGGTCTGATGAGTCTCGATTTCTGCTGCCACATTCGGATGGTAGGGTCAGAATTTGGCGTCTACAATATGAAAGCATGGATCCATCCTGCCTTGTATCAACGGTTCAGGCTGGTGGTGGTGGTGTCATGGTGTGGGGAATATTTTCTTGGCACTCTTTGGGCCCCTTGGTACCAATTGAGCATCGTTGCAATGCCACAGCCTACCTGAGTATTGTTGCTGACCATGTCCATCCCTTTATGACCACAATGTACCCAACTTCTGATGGCTACTTTCAGCAGGATAATGCGCCATGTCATAAAGCTGGAATCATCTCAGACTGGTTTCTTGAACATGACAATGAGTTCACTGTACTTAAATGGCCTCCACAGTCACCAGATCTCAATCCAATAGAGCATCTTTGGGATGTGGTGGAACGGGAGATTCGCATCATGGATGTGCAGCCGACAAATCTGCGTCAACTGTGTGATGCCATCATGTCAATATGGACCAAACTCCCTGAGGAATGCTTCCAGCACCTTGTTGATCAATGCCACGAAGAATTGAGGCAGTTCTGAAGGCAAAAGGGGGTCCAACCCGTTACTAGCATGGGGTACCTAATAAAGTGGCCGGTGAGTGTATATATATATATATATTATTATTTTTTTTTTCATAATATATATTATTTGCGAGAAAAGAAACAACAAAAAAACTTATAGTCATGTTTGCACTGATGCAGCTTGGGCTGTGTTTTACTCACCCAATTTCTATGTATATATTCAGAAACTAGAAGGTGTTCGCTTTTAAATAATGTATCACACATGTACTTACAGTTCCTAAGTTATTTGCTTTTCCATTTGGGTATGCAAAATAGGTGAGAATTTCGCAAAATGAGGTGGATGTTAAGAGGTTAAATAACATGCTGCTGTCGTTTTTGCACATCTCTGGTTTTGCTGATATTTTCAAATATCCATTTCTGTAAAAATATCCACAGATGTATATTGATTATTTATTCTTCAGTGTACATACTGTAAAAATACTGTAGAGTACAGTATTTTATTTGTCTTTTTTATTTTACTTCGCTCAAAGACCACAATTACCCCATTGTGGGACAAAAGATGGATGTTCTATTCTATTCTATTCTAAGACAGCCTCGCTCTGTTGAGGAGGTAGACTCACACCTCATCCTAGAGCTCTATTTAGGTTAAAAAAGGACCATTTAACACTGTCAGGACAGACACTTGTAGTACATAACCTTATTTTATCAAGATCAAATGTTTTTTGACAACGGCGGACAGGTTAGGGAGTTCCAAGCTTTTTCTACTCAGATAAATTGTTTGAAGTTGAGAAATATTTTATCTAGGAGTGAATATTTTTTCTCTAGAAGGAATAAAGGACAGCGGTTCTTCATGGTTTCTTTTGGACAGACGAGACAGAACCAAAGATGGTCAAGAATAAAACATGTAGCAGCTATGATGGATGATGGAGGAGGGCTGAAAAGCTCACAGGAACTTCATTCATTGCAGTGATAAAGACCAGAGGGAACTCCTCCATATGACTTATTATTAAAAACGAGGCCATCTGTGTGATGGCTACGGTGTCCCAGTTGAATTAGCAGGAGTGATTCAAACAAGGCAGCAAATACACAGCAGAATGGATACAAAAAGGTGTCAGAATGGTCTAGTCAAAGTACGACACCTTAGTTTAATTCAGATGAAGAGGAAGAAAAAACGTCTGAAAAACCCCCATGAAAGCGGATTCAATGAATGGATGTTCTTTGTTTTTACATACAGCCTCCCAGTTGGGCTAATCTTCACTATGGGTAACAAAAAGTGTATCTTTGTGCACTTCAGACTGAATGATTGGTCCCAACTAAGTAAAGACCATTTCATTCTCATCGTGAATTAGATTATTTTGTTACAATCATCCACATAAGAACATTTCATTGGTTTTACCCCCCAATTTGAATGATCCATCAATTAACTACAACTTCAGTTCTAGGTAATCCTATGTTCACAATCTACAGGTAAAACATCACAACATGATAAAGGAAGCTCGTCTTTCTTTTTCTTCCTGCACATATAATAAAAGATTTTCTAGAATTGCAGTTCTGTTTTGTGTTTGTTCTACAAACCCATCCTTTACTACAGGATTGTCCTTCAGTCTCACCAGGTTTCCTTGATCAGCCAGAGGCTCCCTGATCACCTCCCTCCTCCAGACCTGATGCTCAGCGGTGGAGTTTAGGGCAGCAGGACCTTGAGATGCTGGAGCCTGAAGCTGAATCCAAACATGTTCAGTGCCAAAAACAAATTCTGATACTTCCTGTTTGAAGCACTTAGTTTGTGTGTCCTTACCTTGAGTTTCAGTGCATTAAAGGTTGTTTTTGAGGAGCAGCTGAGTGGGCCCACAGAGATCACCTCCACAGGGTAGAGCAGAGCGTGGCCACGGGCCCTCAGGGGACATCTCACCTCTAACGTTGTCTGACTAACCACACTGGGGCCATTATTCACCAACTGACAGATGACAGTTTGAACAGAGAATATCTAAACACCTTGAAACAACAGCATAGCTGGTGGGAAACAGGACAGTAAAAAAAAAAGAGCCATAACTCACATCTTACCTCGTAAACCTGCTGAAGCTCGGGGCCAACGTCCTGCTCCACCCCTAGAATCGGATGAGCCATCCAGTTGGGAGGAGGGAAGATGATTTTGTCTGGCCGAGAAACCCTGAGGGAGCCGCAGTCACAGCTTAGCTGCAGTCCTGATCGTTCCCGCCAAATAAAGGAGGGGAAGTAGTGAAGACTCACCCCTGCAGGATCACAGCAGCCTTGGCAGCAACCTGCACCTCCAGCAGCACCTCGTTACTCTCTGAGTTATTGAAGTTTTTACTGCAACGATTAACAGACATATTTGAGCTGAATGGAACAAAGATGTTTGGCAAAGAAGAGTTACTCTAAACCTGCGGCTCTTCAGACGCTCCACAATCGCTCTTCATCACTTTGCCTAAAAGTGATGAAGAGCATAACAGATATAATAACAGATATAATAACAATCATATGTTTTAGCTGTGCTGCTGCCATCAACATCTTTGTTTATAGATGTTGGAGATCGGCCTTTTTTCCAGTGTAGTCCTGTTTCTCTGACTGTGACTGGCTGGATCTGTTCTCTTCATCCTCTGACATGGGAGCTGGCTCGGAGCTCGTCTACCTTGCTGTGTGTTTCTTGGACGGGGCCGCCTTTTTATGTTCTCTATTATATCTCTGCTTCTGTCTCCTTGAACCCCAGTCTGCCTCAGCAGATGGCCGCTCACACTGAGCCTGGTTCTGCTGGAGGTTTCTTCCTGTTAAAAGGGAGTTTTTCCTCTCCACTGTCGCTACAAGCATGCTTAGTGTGAGGGATTGCCTTCGAGTCAATGAGTCAATGCAATCAACTGGTTTTCCTTAGATAGAAAACTTGGAATCAATTTAATTGTATGATCTGGTGAACTGTAAAGTGCCTTAAGATGACACGAGTTGTGAATTGGCTCTCGAAATAAAATGAATTGAATGTAATTGAATATAGCTTTTTTCAGAGAGGTTAAAGGTTATATTTTTTTTAATAATTTTCCACAAATATCAGCAACCCATTGAAAAAGGAATTTTATTTGTTTCTTCAAGTATTTTCATGCATTTTAAAACTACATTTAAAATGGCCCAGTGTTTATTTAACAAGTCTCCTGTGGTAGATATTTAATCACTTAATATGTATCATTTTCTTTCTAAAAAGGTCCAGTAATGTCTGTGGATCTAAGCTATGGAGCTATGTTTATTTGTAAATTCTGAACTGTTTATTGTTCTCACTTTAAGGGATTGAAGGTAAATGGGAAAATTTTCATTTTTAATTTTGTTGCACCATAATACTGCACAATAATAGTTGCCCAATAATTGTGCAAACATTTGTATTTTCTAACTGTGCAGGGTCAATGATGCTGGATTTGGAAGTGGTGGAAGCTAATTTTTCCAGTTGTCCTTGTAAAGTGCCTTTAGCTGCCATGTTGAGAGAGCCAGGAGCCAGAAACTGCCATCACATTGGAAGCCCCATTTGGGTAAACAAAGTAAACATGAATCCCACCAAACAGTGTCAACCTACCTTCGTATTTGGAGCTGGAACTGGACAACGTTATTCTCATCTGTCAGTCTCGGCACAGTGAATCGAAGGCCGGCCCATAGCTACACACAGAAAGAAAACTTACAAGACAGCCTGGCTTCTTTTTTCAACCTTAGATATTCATCAACAAGCGGAGGAATATCAAAGGCAAACTGAAAACATGCAACTTTGTCCGGTTCTTACACTGGTACCAGACTTCATGGGGTTTCCCAGATCGCACAAAAGATATCGGGTCTGGTTATGGGCTTCGTAGCTGCATGTTAGCTGAGAAAGACTCTGAGATGACACAGGAAAAAAAAAAAAAAAACAACCAATAAAAGTGATTATTCTTTAGATGGTGATTTAGACACATTTTCACCTGGTTTACAAGCAAAATCAGGCAATCTTACTGGTTGTTGTGATAAAACCCCAACAATTTATCATTTGCACTTTGCTTGAGAATGATAACATAGAGATTAAATACAGTTACCCCATTGTTTCGCGCAATTCCGCTGTAGTCGGCTTCTGGGGGCAGGACCACGTAGAGCTCCGCCTCATAAGCCCCGCCCTCTCCCTCATTCCTGGCATTGAAGATCAAGCTCAAGGTGTTTTCATCTCCCAGGTACACTTCTGTTTTATCACTGGAGAGGAGAGAACACCAGTGTCACCAGCATTCATTGAAACATCCAACAAGTAGCTAAATGTCAGTTTAAATAGAAAGATACAGCTGTTCTAGAAATCACCATGGAGATTACAGCTCTATCAGAATAGTTATTGGAAAATTCTTCAGCTTCTGAGTTAAGTTCTGGACCTTGGACCAGACCATTCAACCTTAAAGTTGTTCTGTTACAGATTTCCCATTGGGTTTAGGATCATTGTCCTTTTTTTCCAATCAGTTTGAGCCAAATTTCAGTTACTGGATAGATGATAGCATTTTGATAAAGCTTTATAATTAGAGTTTCCCAGGTTATCCTGAGCTATCTCTATAGTTATGCTGCTATAGGCTTAAAATGCTGGAGTACATAGGGACCCCTATTTCATCATTCTGCTTCATTCTATCTCTATTCTCCCACTCTGCAGAATCTGTTAGTTCAATCTCTAACGTTCTGCTCTCTTTGCTTTTTCTCTATTCATCTGGTCTGTTCCTGCTTGGCTGTGACTCCATCCTTGAGAGAAATATCCGTTGTGCTCTTGCCATCAACACCTTTGTTTCTAGATGTTGAAGATCGGCCTGTTTTTGAGTGTAGTCCTGTTTCCCTCACTGTGACTGGCTAGATGTGCTCTCTTCATCCTCTGACATGGGAGCTGGCTGGGAGCTCGCTTATCTGGCTGTGTGTTTCCTGGACAGGGCCACCTTTTACAGTTGCCTTTTGTATCTCTGCTTCATTCTGTATCTGGTTCTGTCTGTGTCTCTAGTAATGGTAAATGCAGTGGTGGCCGGCTGAGTTTTCTCCAAGGAGGGCAATAAATTCAAACTAGATGTATACCAAACGTATACTACGGTAAGTTATCACACTAGTATATTTATATAAATGCGAACAACAAAAAACATTACAAAATTATAAAAACAAAACATATTTTCATGTACAGGTTTACTTTTTTACATGCATCTTGACCTTCTGAGGCTTTGTGAAGGCAAATCTATGTTTTGCATGGTCCAATATTGTGTCACAAACCTAAAAAAAATATGTACCGTTTATTAATGGAAAAGCTATTAGTCAGCTTTATACTTTCTTAGTATATAAAACCTATTTATTTTCTGAGAATTTGTTTATTTAAGAGCAACTATGCAAACTAACAGACATCTACAGTACAAAAAGTACACTATATGATATTATTTTCCATGTGGATCCCAGATGTGCCTCATATATCGGAGGCGAAGCCTGGTTCCGTTGTAATCAAGCCTGTTTGTGGCTCAGTTATACCTGGGGCCGTTGGTAAGAAATGAGCCTCGGACACAGCTGTCCACTTCTGTAATACAACCAAGTTTGTCCAGAGAGGTTTGATGCTGGATGTTGTTAGTTAAAAGTTTTATATATAATCATGAGCTGAATTATTCCAAAGCAAACTGAATCTGATCAAAGACAAACTGTATATAACAGCCATAATTAGAGACCAGCCCATTTAACACCACCCAGAACTGAAAAAAATCCATATGGAGTCCGTATGTTGGCTTAGTCTAAGTGACCTTCCATTGGTTGAAATGATTTTTGGAGTCAAATAGTCACATTTCCTTTCAGTTAATGATTGGATTACAGAAAATCTATTTCAATCATTAAGTGCAGGTACAAACAAATCCCCCCACCAGTGAGTGATTTAATCAATGTTGTGAATAAAACTTCCAGTGGCATGGAGGTTTATTTCATACCAGGAAAAATCTGCTACATCATTAACATTAAACTGTATAAAATGATGCTGGAGCAACATGAGTGGCACACAAAGCACAACACAGGAGATCTTCAAGCACTGGTGTGATAAAATGTTTAGGGACACAAAGATAAACTATTGATACATTAATCTAAAAGGAGTAAAGGGCAGGAGCACAATCTCTGAAGAGTTGATAATGAAAATCTTTGTTTCGAAACAATGCCTCTCTCTTCCCTTTTCTGTGACACATCTGTCGACCGAGCCAAACCTGACGACTTTGATTTGTTTCAGGAAACCAACCCCCCATGTATTACCCATGTTCCAAGTAACGAGCGCCAGCATATTTTTAGTGTTATGATAAATTCTCTCGACACCCTCCAACTGCACCCCCTCTATGTCTGCTGCTCTGCTGTAAATCTGTTTCCATCCAGCAGCAGAAGGAGCAAAGCGGTCAGTGCAGGGCAAGAACTGGGGGTCTCCTTTAATTCCAACCCCCCGGTCCTCCCTTCCCCCAGCGCGTGTGCACAGTCTGGACGCAGCGACCCTTTTCTAGGTAAAACAACCAGATGATTTTAATTAGAGTACACAGGAAGCACCATCGATGGCATAAAAACCAACTCCCAACAGATGCTGAGAGTGAAAACTTCAGCCCACCTCTGAGATGTTACACAATGAATTCATTTGTTGAGAAAAAAACAAGGGTGAATAGAGAGCACTAGTTAAAGCATAACAAACGCAGAGTGATAAACCTCTGGGTTCAATCTGAATGTCAAACAGCACATCTTAGACGAATGTCAGCGGAGAAGAGAACTACTGTGTTTTACAGCAAAAAAGAAAAAGTCCTGATGCACGTGTTGGATCATTTGAGTTAACGACTCCTAATGCAAATCTTGGAGTTTTCATGGGAAACTTGTAGAACTGCTGCAGCAAAGAGGAATCACATGGTCATATAATTCAAAACACTCCCAATAACAGAGCTGACTGCCTGAGAGGAGAAAGTCAGAGCCTGTGTGTTTCCTCTCTGGATGGGGGGGGAGGATCATATCCCTCTGGTGTCCATTGAAAAACAAAGAGTGATTAATTATCTAACTTATCAGATTGTGCCAAGAGCAGGAAAATCCTTCTGCTAAATACACAACCTTATTATTAGAGAAAAACTTCATTTAGATGTGAAATTATTTGTTAGACTTAGATTGAACTTTATTTATCTCTTGGGATTACTCCTTCGGGGAAATTCTGGTTCAAGTAGCTTATATAGAGTACAAAGAGTTAAAGATAAAAATACAACAGACAATATAAAAATATTGTAATGTATCGTATTGTAGGACAAAAAATGCATGAAAAGGAAAAAGTTGTAATGTTCTGGAATATGTTTCCCTTAGATATGGTGAAGATTCTCATCCAGGTCATTGCAAAAAAGTAAAAAAAAACAGAACCACTGGACTCGGTTTCAAATTTGTAAGACGTTTCGCTTCCCATCCAGGAAGCTTTTTCAATTCAAAATGTTAGAAATAGTATTTAGTTTGAGGCTTTGTAAAGAAGAAGGAACCGAAACGACCCCCATTACTAAAGGGCGGACCTGTTTGTCTGGTTCAATTTGCATGTTTTCTAAGCCAAAACAAGGCTTTGTTTTTGGTCCACTCTATAAAGCCTTGAACTCAACTTTTTTGGACTTTCCATTAGATATAATAATATCTGCACGGTAGAGAGCTAAGGGAAGGCTACATATTACATGACTTGGATTATTGCACTTGTACTGGAGAAATGTACTGACCTTATAAAATTATATATATATATATATATATATATATATATATATATATATATATATATATATATATATATATATATATATATATATATATATATATATATATATATATAAACTAAGAAATTACACAGGCTACATAGTAGTGGTATTTCTTAGAGAGAGAGAAGAATATTGTACGAGTGACAATAGGTAATGTTTTGCATCTTCCTATCACCTGCTTTTTACCCAAAGTGAAGAGTTTTACAGCTTCATGGCTTGGGGGACAAAGGAGTTCAGCAGTCTGTTGGTCCTGCATTTGGGGAGGAGCAATTTCTCACTGATCAGTCTCCTCTGAGTGGTGAAGACAGTGTGCAGAGGGTGGCTGGCATTGTTCATAATGTCCAGCAGTTTGTTAAGTGTCCTTGTTTCTGCCACAGTCCCCAGAGGATCCAGCTTCCTGCCAATCACAGAGCCACTTTGCCACACCAGTTTGTCCAGTCTGGAGGTGTCTTTCTTGGATGTGCTGCTCCCCCAACACACCACGGTGGAGAAGAGGACATTGGCAACCACAGACTGGTAGAACTTTCCAACAGTTTATTGCAGATGTTGAATGTCCTCAGTCTCCTCAGGAAGTCCATCCTGCTCCTTCTCTTCCTGTGCAGGTGGTTGGTGTGCGTTGACCAGTCCCAGCCACACCCCAAGGTATTTGTATGAATCCACAACCTCCACCTCAGCCCCCTCCAGTAGTACCTTGGTCCGTTCCTCCCAAAGTCTATGACCAGCTCCTTTGTCTTGGAGATGTTGAGTTCCAGGTGGTTGGTGTGGCACCAGGTGGCAAAGTCCCCTACCAGACTCCTGTACTCCTCCTCTCTGTTGTCCCTGATACACCTCACACGGGCTGTGTCATCTGCGTACTTCTGTATGTGACACAGCTTAGAGTTGTAACAGAAGTCCGAGATGTATAAGGTGAAGAGCACAGGGGCCAGCATTGTGCCCTGAGGGGTTCCAGTGCTGCTGACCACAGAGATGGTGTCTTTCAGCCTGACATAACGTCATGTCTGTGAGGTAGCTGGAGATCCATGCTACCAGGCAGGAGTCAACTCCCATGCTATTCAGTTTGTCTCTGAGCAGGGAGGGCTGGATGGTGCCGAATGCACTTGAGAAGTTCAGGAAGAGAATACTTGCTGTGGCACTTGTTCTTCTCTATGGTAGCATCAAATTAGCTAATATTCTTGTAAAGACAATCTCAATTGATTTCTTAATATGACAACAACCTTTTTAACATTTACTTTACAACTGAATGTGGGTAATTTTCCAACTTAATTTGTATACATGCACCAAACTGCACCAGAGGTATACTTGTTGATACCATGTGCAACAATCAGTTTGATTTTTGAGTTTTCCTTAAGCAAGATCCTGCTTCAAGTATCTCTTTCGAAAGCATAGAGGTTTTGCGGGTGATTGACAGGTCGAGTCACAGGAGTTGGAGGCGCATTGGAGAGAGACAGAGAGAAATGGCGCAAGAAACATCGTTTTCCAAGACCTGGTTTAGCAAGAAGGCTTGGCTAACTGCATGCTGCGAGGTTAAAGCTTTATTCTGCTTTCCTGCCTCCTTTTTCAAATGTCAGGATCTGACCCAGCATGGATAAAGACAGGTAGGACAGATTTAAAGCCCTTTGTAGAAAAGGCAAAGAAGAATAAAAAATCTGGGATTCACATGGAAATAATATAATATAGTGTACTTTTTCCAGATGTTTGTCAATTTTCCTAGTTGCCCGTAAATAAACACATTCTCAGAAAATAAATAGTTTTTATACATTAGAAAATATAGAGCTGACAAATAGATTCTCCATTATCAAACTGGTAGGCCTACATCATTTTTTTTTTTAGGTTTGTGACACAATATTAAACAATGGAAAAGACAGATTTGACTTCACAAAGCCTCAGAAGAGCAAGATTTATGTACAAAAAGTAAACCTCTAATGAAATTATGTTTTGTTTTTATAATGTTTTTGTTGTTGGCATTCATAAAAAATATACTGGTGAGATAACTTAGTATACGTTTGATGGGTTTTTGGCAAATGTTTATTTTGAATTTATAGCCCCCTCTGGAGAAATCTCCCCCAGCTGCCACTGATTTGGACTCATGATATATAAAAAATACTCTTACTGAATAAGTAAGTTTTTTTTTTTTATGATATACAAACTTAATGAAAATTATGCACCCTGTGCAGACTGTTCAGCTCACTTTGAACACATTTTATAGCGGTCTTGAATAATCAGTACACAGAGAGAATGTAGACTTTATTTTCTCACCTAATAACAGCCAGTTTAAGGTCAGGGACACAAATGTTGTCCTCCCCGCAGTCCAGCTGGATCTGGGCCTGGTGGGGAAAGAGGGACAGAAATAAATAGGTCAAGATGGAGGAGCAACAGATAAGGACATGAGGTGAAATTAGGACAAAATACACCATTTCTTCTCAATGAATCGATTTCCAATATTCTATTGACATGAAATTCACATAATGCTGATGCTAAAAACTAAGAAGGCTACTCCCGCCAAAAAACAAAGAGAATAGGTACAAAAAGAGATGGCGCGGGTCGGACTTGTCAATTTGGAAGAAGAAGAACTTCCTTGTTTGCACATGCGCAGTGCTTCAACAGCAGGATTTGTCCACAACCACCTCATGGTGACCGACTGAATTTCAAACATATTTGATTTTCTCCTGATATTACGATTTGTCATTTGGAGGTGGTCGTGAGAGGCTGATCACCCCTCGTTACCCCCTGTATACACAATGCAGGACGCACAAGGAGGCTGAAAGTCAGCCCGATCGACACATTTTTGCACGACTGGAAAAAGCCCAAAAAAGGGGGAAAAAATTGTACAGTATATCCCCGGCTTAAATTGTTCCTGTATACTCCTAATTTATTCTCTGTCTCCCTTCTTAAAGGCTTTTTTTTTCTCGTTGAGCAGTTTCTTCACATCACTTGTGATCCATGGTTTATTATTTGGGAAGCATTTCACTGTTCTGGTAGAGATGGTGTTATCTACACAGACTCAAAGCAGCTTTGAGGGCTTCTTCAGCTTGCCGTGACCATCTTCTTACAGTTCACTTTAATGCAGGTTTTCTCTTATTCAACTGTTTTACATTTTCCACTTTATCATTTCATCTTACACTGAAACTTTGATTACACATTTTTTAACTTTTCCGTGTGCTCATATTGCTTGGGTTGTTATCAACATCTGATGTAAATTTATTACCAAAAGAAATATAAAAACTACATTTGCGTAGAAAACTGTTGACATATTCCATACTTGCAAGTGGCTGCAACAGCCAGATGCCACAAAGCTGCGAATGGGTCATTTGATGTTAGAAAGATTAAAGAAACCTTGGTTTCAAAAGTGGAAAGAATAATGAAGGGGAACGAAGAAATGATTTTCATTTAAACAATGACATTTTTGTGGAGAGAATCCATCAGAAAGAGTTGAAACCTCAAAACACAACTGGGATTAATTTCTCTTTTAGCTCTTTTGGACCAACTGACTTTGTAAAATCTGAAAAGAAAACATAAATGGGATTTGATTTGGCAGAGCTGCCATTTGCACTGGGCCCCGTGATCTTCTCACTTTCTTCAATCTTCTTTGCCTTTTTCTCATCTTTTTGTAGTTCTGTATTGTCAGCGATGTCACGGCCACGTCTGTCCGACACATGGGAAGCATTAGACTCCAAGACGGATGTCAGAGAGACCAAAGAACACGCCTGGCATTGGTTAGTGACGTCTCGGAGGTTGCTGATCTTAAGTTTATTTGGGTGACCATCAGTCAAATACGTCTGAGATCTGATGCTCTGTTGCTAACAGAGCACTAAGCTCTCAGACTCCAGGTTTATTGGTTGTTCCTGACGTTTCTAAGAGTAGAATGAGAGGCAGATCTTTTCGTTTTCAGCCTCTCCTGTGAACCAGATTTGGTCAGTAAGGGTGGGCATACACTGCCCAATATTGTTCAATCTTTGTACTAAGCT
This sequence comes from Cyprinodon tularosa, assembly GCF_016077235.1. Classification (NCBI taxonomy): domain Eukaryota; kingdom Metazoa; phylum Chordata; class Actinopteri; order Cyprinodontiformes; family Cyprinodontidae; genus Cyprinodon; species Cyprinodon tularosa. The sequence goes on from NW_024039108.1 coordinate 881,600, forward strand.
ACAGCTTAAACTGTACAACAAAACAACGGGCTTTAAAAGTTCACAGGATCTGTGTTCTTACAATATACGGCCCGATGCGCTGATACGATCCACATCGGACTCAGTGCCAAGAGATGGCGCTGGTTGGACTCGTCAATTTGGAAGCCAAATGTAGATAGTAGAAGAAGATTATCCCCTGTTTGCAGACGCAAACTGTGCAAGTTTTAGGCAAACTGACTTGTAGACACTTGTAGCTCTGCTTCCGCAGCAGGATTCACTCACAACACCTCACAAGAGCCTTTGTTCTGTCAGAAGAGCATACCAATAGTCAATATGCATGCACAAGACGCCAGATTGCATTTATCCCTTTATTTTTGTATGAAAAATAGACTTTAAACTACCTCAACGGACGTGTATCCCTTTAGTCATGTAGAAAAAAAAAAAACTATTTAAGGTCAGATCACCATATGCTTCAAAAAACACCAAAAAGTAATTAATTAAATCATTTTTTGATATATAACTAAAGGGATACATGCCCGTTGAGCAGGGGCGGATCTAGAAAAATATTTATGGGGTGGCGAGAGGGGGGCAGGAATTTTTGAGGGGTGGCAACATATGGCATTTGTTTACACTGAATTTAATCACAGTTATCACAGTTTGGTGAGAATAGTATGTACAGTAAGTGTTTCATGAGAAACAGTTCATATTAGAAATACATTGTACAATGTGATCTCACCTAATAGGAGATAGAAGAATGATAACACTACTTCTAGAGGGGCATTATGAGAGGAAAGGTATTAAGGTAAGACACAGGTGCTGAGTAGAAGATGTGTGAGATTGACTGTCAGAGAGGCAGCTTTGCAGCATTTGCACAAGAAGAAACTATAGAAAGAAAAAGTTCCCCATCAGAGATCTATGGACTGAGCTGGACTAAAGTGAGCAGAACTACACAGTAGAAATAAACGGGTCAAGGCACCAAACAAGGTACTGGACATCTATGTAATGTTTACTCTGAACACACATCTACCCCATTTGTTCCTCAGTAACTTGACATACAGCAGTTACGGCAACATGAAAGGGACATTTCATGCATGTAAATATGCTGTAGATAGAGCTGTATATGGAGGACCAACTCTGCCATATTTAAAAATACATACAGAAATAAATAAATGCTCAATAAATAAATAAGCATACAATTAATTGCCACCAAAAATGCAATCAACAAATAAATGTAAGTAGAAATTATATTATAATGGCAGGCAGAAATTTAAAAAGGGCAGGCAGAAATAAATAGCGGCGAAGAAATAACTAGGGTAAAAAAATACAAAGGAAGAATAAAACTGAAAAAAATATTATAACATGCACATAAATAATTACTTAAAAATATAAGTAATGAAAAAATAAAGTTGAAGATTATAAATGACAAAAAACTAAATAAGGTGAATATTACAAAGGCAAAGGCTAATTAAAAGAGTTATATACATTTATGTCTCACTGTATAATTTAATTTCTACTTACATTTATTTGCTGTTTGTATTTTTGTTGACAATTAATTGTATGCTTATTTATTTATTGAGCATTTATTTGTTTCTGTATTTATTTTTAAATATGGCAGAGTTGGTCCTCCATACTGCTGTATCAACAAATCAACAAAAAGGCAGGTACTCTATGTTACATCAAAATCTCCACAAATCTGAAAAGAAGCAACATAAAAATACATTTTGCTTGTGAGTAGGTTCATACAGGTCATTTCTGGATAGTTTCATACTATGTATACAAAAAAAGAAACAATACTGCTTCGTATTAAGCAGGATTTACACCAGTATCACATTTTTAACTTTACTTTTAACACTTTTGGTTTTATTAAAGAAAATATCAGATTTTCTCAGGTGCCAAAAGAAAATGTAACATCTCTGTAAAGGCTCACCAGAAAGCATAACATAAAGTTAACATGACTATAACAGCTGAATGCGGCGATTTCCATGTTGCTCAGCAAAACACTTCACAAATTTATTTAGATCCAATGCCTTTGTGCGTTTTGATTTGAGTTCAACCAAACTAGATCGTCTCTTTTCTGTCATAGTTGACCGCAAATATGTCTTTATGAGGCTGAGACGTCAGGCCTAACTAACATCATAGTTAGAGAAATAACGTTCTGCAACCTGATTTTTATCATCTCAAAATCAGCACTGCAGCTATGCTAGCAACATTGAGCTTTAATTATTATTTAATTTCTTGATAGATAGTTAATCAGTTTTCACCTTTTTCATCCCGTGTCTCCTCTCCCCATGACCCCTGGCTCCCTCGCTTTGCCCCATTCCGTTTTCAAAACTAATCAGTCTCAGTCGCTCTCGCGTCATCTCGTGCTGCATTCACTGCAGTCCGACATTAGAAATTTGCGGCCGTAATTATCAAATACGGCCTCGCCACCCCTACCGCCAACTGGGGTGGCAGCAGGGGTGGCAAGGCTGTCATTTAGGGTGGCATTTGCCACCCTATGCCACCCCAGTAGATCCGCCTATGCCGTTGAGGTAGTTTAAAGTGTATATTTTTGTACAAAACTAAAGGGATAAACTAATGGCATAAACTAAAGGGATAAATGGGTATTGACTATGGGTATGCTAGTCTGGCCGGGTATGCTCATCTGACAGAACACTGCCTCAATTTCAAAGATGTTTGATTTTCCCCCGACCTTCCGATTCCTGATCAGGAGATGGTCTTGGGAGGCCAAGTGCCCCTCTTTAGCCCCTGTATACTACATGACATAGGATGCACGATCAGGCCGAAACCCGGCCTGATGCAAAATATTCTCGCACCACTGGAGAGAATCGACCCAAAAAGGGGCAAAAATTTGTACAGTGTATGCCTGCCCTAAGGCAGACACACTCTCTACTTTTTAAGACTAGGCCTGAAACTTTCCAAAGTTTATAGACGGTCTTAAGTAGTCCTGCACTATTGAGTAGCAGCAGCATTACAGTATTACAGTAGCAGCCATTCAAAATGGCCCTTCCCAGCTGAATGGCACCTGAAAGGCAGCCCACTTCTCTCTAACTCCCAGCGAAATCCCCTCCAACTTCCAGCCACTGGAGAGAACTCCTCTTGCATATGTTTTTGCTCCAATTCAAGCCTTTCACTGAATTACAGGGTCTAACCAGGAGATGCCGATGCTATCCTGTTTATACAAAATAATTATCACGTTTATACAACATGCTATCCTGTTTATACAATATAATTATCACGTTTATACAACATGCTATCACGTTTATACAATATAATTATCACGTTTATACAACATGCTATCACGTATATATAACATGCTATCACGTTTATACAACATACTATCACGTTTATACAATATAATTGTGACAACCTGCTTGTTGCACAGAGCTGGCTGCACCGTTATTCATAAACCCTCCTGCTTCTTCACAGCTCAAGACACACCTTCTTTACGCGCATTTAACACATGCACTTACCTGATTGGTCCGCTGTTCAATCTGACTCCTAGCTCCAGTTTGAAAAAGTCAGTGTCTCAGCAGACAGCGTAACAGAAACAGCTGCTGCTACTACGTCTGCATATTCCGTTCTATCGACCAGTAACAAAGTCAGTCCGAGGCCGTTTAATCCCTCGTGCTTTCAGTATTTTGCCACTGTTCTGGATCCCACCGATCATTAAGGAAAAGGAGAAAACTAAACAAACAAAGAAACTTCATTCTGTGCTCCTGCCGTGCTGACGTGTCATCACAATTACCCGGAAGCCGGTGACATCACAGTTAAAGGTCCTCCGTAAGTGCTATACTTACTGATAATATAAATTAATAATTTTGCCCCATTACAAAAAATAAAATAAATTTTAAATATATTCATCTAGTGAAACCAACAACAGAAAACCTGTTCCAGCGCCTGCCTCTGAGCAAGATTATTTTCTCATCAGACCTGTAAGTCCATTCTATGTATGTTTGTTTGTGCTGTTTTTTTATGCAATTGTAGGACTTTTGTTGTGTATAGACACTTATGTTTTTTATTTTCTCTTGTTATTTCACAGCTCTTGCTGTGGGGCAATCTACAGGTGCTGGTCATAAAATTAGAATATCATGAAAAAGTAGATTGATTTCAGTAATTCCATTTAAAAAGTGAAACTTGTATATTATATTCATACATTACATACAAACTCATATATTTCAGATGTTTATTTTGTTTAATTTTGATGATTACAAATGACAACAAATGAAAATCTCAAATTCATCATATCAGAAAATTAGAATATTACTGAAGACCAATAAAAACAAAGGATTTATAGAAATGTTGGCCAACTGAAAAGTATGAACATGAAAAGTATGAGCATGTACAGCACTCAGTATTTAGTTGGGCCTCCTTTGGCCTGTATTACTGCAGCAATGCGGCGTGGCATGGAGTCGATCAGTCTGTGGCACTGCTCAGGTGTTATGATAGCCCAGGTTGCTCTAATAGTGGCTTTTAGCTCTTCTGAATTGTTGGGTCTGGTGTATTGCATCTTCTTCTTCACAATACCCCATAGATTTTCTATGGGGTTAAGGTCAGGAGAGTTTGCTGGCCAATTAAGAACAGGGATACCATGGTCCTTCAACCAGGTACTGGTAGCTTTGGCACTGTGTGCAGGTGCCAAGTCCTGTTGGAAAATGAAATCTGCATCTCCAAAAAGTTGGTCAGCTGCAGGAAGCATGAAGTGCTCTAAAACTTCCTGGTATGTGGCTGCGTTGACCCTGGACCTCAGAAAACACAATGGACCAACACCAGCTGATGACATGGCACCCCAAACCATCACTGACTGTGGAAACTTTACACTGGACTTCAAGCAACGTGGATGAAGTGCCTCTCTTCTTTTCCTCCAGACTCTGGGACCTTGATTTCCAAAGGAAATGCAAAATTTACTTTCATCAGAGAACATGACTTTGGACCACTCACCAGCAGTCCAGTCCTGTTTCTCTTTAGCCCAGGCAAGACGCTTCTGACGCTGTCTGTGGTTCAAGAGTGGCTTGACACAAGGAATGCGACAGCAGAAACCCATGTCTTTCATACGTCTGTGTGTGGTGGTTCTTGAAGCACTCACTCCAGCTGCAGTCCACTCTTTGTGAATCTCCCCCACATTTTTGAAGGGGTTTTGTTTCACAATCCTCTCCAGGGTGCGGTTATCTCTCTTGCTTGTACACTTTTTTCGACCACATCTTTTCCTTCCCTTCGCCTCTCTATTAATGTGCTTGGACACTGAGCTCTGTGAACAGCCAGCCTCTTTAGCGATGACCTTTTGTGTCTTGCCCTCCTTGTGCAAGGTGTCGATGGTCGTCTTTTGGACAACTGTCAAGTCAGCAGTCTTCCCCATGATTGTGTAGCCTATAGAACTAGACTGAAAGACCATTTAAAGGCTTTTGCAGGTGGTTTGAGTTAATTAGCTGATTAGAGTGTGGCACCAGGGGCCATCAATTTTGAACCTTTTCACAATATTCTAATTTTCTGATATGATGAATTTGAGATTTTCATTTGTTGTCATTTGTAATCATCAAAATTAAACAAAATAAACATCTAAAATATATGAGTTTGTATGTAATGTATGAATATAATATACAAGTTTCACTTTTTAAATGGAATTACTGAAATCAATCTACTTTTTCATGATATTCTAATTTTATGACCAGCACCTGTATATTGGAGCCCTAATCCGTTGGATTATAATGGACATTTATTTTTGGAGAAGAATTTTGTGATTATTTTTTGATGGCTATATATTTATTTTTCTTTTTGAAATACAAGGACTGTTAAGCCTAATTTTTTGTTGTCTTTTTGTGAAAAGTTTTCATTCCTTATTTGTAAGGGTCTACACACGCAAAAGTGTATGGTCCTTGTGTGACTGGTTTAAAAATCTATATATATTGATCCTACTTGTCAGGAGGGATACCTGACTGGCACCGCTAAAAAGTGACAAATACCCTGTTAAAAAAAAAACTAAAACTAAAATAATTAACCTTGTAAAAACCGTCACATAAAATATTGGCACCTAACAGGGGACATCTTTATTTCACAAATAAGGGAATGACATTTTGAGCACTTAGACAAATAAAAAAAAATATATATATATATATATATAAAAAAAATAAATAATAAAAAAAAATTATAAAAATATATAAAGAAATAAAAATATAACAAAAAAATAAAAAATGAGCACTGAAGAAAATATAATCGAGCCCCCTTCAAACACTTCAACCCCTCCAATGATAATGCCTCCTAATCGCTCCACAGCATACTCTCTCCTAGACATGGAGTTGACTGGTCTGGATTTGGTGTTGGGTTCTCCTTTATCACCACAGCCTCCTCCGCAGGTTCAAGCAGAGACAAAGGCTGCACCAGAAGTTCTGGACCTAAAAGCAACCATGGAGGAAGTAAAGTCCTGTTTTAAAAAGGAGATGAGCAATATGAGAGATTCAACAATAAAACATGTGGAGGAAATCATTCAAGTCAATGCAAAGCAACAATATGAACGCATGGACTCCCAGTTTGAGTATTTACTCACACAAACAAAAGCAACCCTTGGCTGGAGATTGAAGCATCAACAAACTGAGCTGCTAAAGGAATTCAGCAAGCTACTTGTCCCGGTTACAACCAGCATTTCCACTTTGCAAGATGATGTTTCTCGCCTAAAGGGAGAGCTCATGTCTTTGCAACTATCCATAAAGACTATGACTGAGGACATTAGAGCCGGAATCAAACCAGCTCAAACCTGTCAACAGAATACAGAAATGGATCAAACTGCACAGACAATCTACCATAGCCTACCAGAAACAACATCACTTACCAGCAAACCCCGGTGGGAATCTACTGCTCAGCCTGGGATGACAGGTGTCCAAGTAGCACCAGGTGGCGCTACCTTTTTACTTAATAGAAGTCGAGACCTGGGGAAAAGTCCTGTTAAATTGTTATTTCCAACTTATGGAAAATTAGAAGACACCCCCGACCCTCTGCAGTATCTGGAACGCTGTGAGGATTATTTGGCCCTTCATTCCTTAACTGATGAGGAACTCATGGCTACCCTACGGAATGTGTTGCATGGCACAGCCAGAGATTGGTGGGACGTAGCCAGACACAAGGTGCATACCTGGACTGACTTCCGAAGACAGTTCCAGGCTGCTTTTCTTTCTGAAGATTATGAGGATGAGCTTGCAGAACGTGTAAGGACCAGAGTCCAAGGAGAGAATGAAAGCATCAGGGATTTTGTGTACATGTACCAATCCCTATGCAGACGCTGGAAACCACAAATTTCAGAGGAAGAAATTGTCAAGCTGCTTCTGAAAAACATAAATCCAACACTGGCCAGTCAGCTAAGGAGTAGTAGGCTAACTACTGTGGATGAACTTGTCCGCCTGGGAAAACAGCTAGAGAAGGATCGAGAACATCAGCAACAGTATGAGTACCGGAAACAAGCAAGTTTACCATCTAAAATAAATGAACCTAAACCTCATGACAATGAAAACACAGTAAGGCAAAGACAACCAAATTACAACCGAAATAACAATCGGCCACACCAACCATTCTGCTGGCGTTGTAAAGGAAATCATCCTCCAGCAACTTGCCCCCATGGTGGTAACAATCGATCATTTTCTCCAAACCTCCCTCAGCCAAGTAGCAGTTCATCCCAACTCCCATCAGCTCAAAGTTCAGCGACTCTTGGTTCCCTCACAAACTCTCAACTTCTGGACCAAACCTGTTCTCCAGCCACATCAACAACTAAACCTCTGCCTTCTCAGTTGATGGTTCCCATCACTGTCAGTTCCTGGAAAGGAGCTGCTATCTTGGACACAGGTTCTTCTTATACGCTGATGAATGAGAGAGTATGGAATGAAATCAATGGAGTGATAAAGCCTTGGACGAGAGGACCATTATATTTGGCTGATGGTGAAGGACGGCATCCCCTGGGATGGAGCGAAATCACTATCACATTGCAAAAACAGTCAATCACCTTACCATGCGTTATTCTATCTGCTCAAAACCTCACTTTTCCTGCTGTCCTTGGTCTTGATTTCATCTCCCTCTCTGGCCTGCAGTTTGATGTGTCAGAAAAACGTTATTGGTTCAAGTTCAACAGAAAACAACATTACAACTTTCTTCAAGAGTTTGCATGTTGGCCAAATGAACCCCATCAGCAACTTGCCTTTTTCTCTGCAGTGGCTCCTGCTACTCTGGTTGCCCTTGGGACCAATGATGAACTGTTGCAGAGGGCAGTTCACACTACACACCTGGATGACTTTGGGAAACAGTCATTGTTATGCCAACTGCGTAACAATTCTGATGTATGTACCACAGAGTTGGGCTGCACGAATGTACTTACAAGATTTACCTTTCTCAAGATGTGCCAATTAAACAAAAACCATATCGAGTCTCACCTGCTAAACTTCAGATGATTAGGGAGCATGTAGATGAAATGCTGGAGAATGACATCATTGAACCATCCACATCTCCATACGCCGCTCCTGTTGTCTTGGTGCCTAAAAAAAATGACCCCAAACTACGTTTTTGTGTCGACTTCAGAAAACTAAATGCAGTCACACATACAGATGCATATCCATTGCCAAACATTCAGGAAATCCTGGAGTCTCTTTCTGGAGCAGTGATTTTCACTACACTAGACTTGAACAGTGGTTACTGGCAAGTCCGCATGGATCCAGAAAGCTGTGAAAAAACTGCATTTGTCTGTCCATATGGCCTCTTCCAATTTAAGGTTATGCCATTTGGCCTGAAAAATGCTCCAGCTAAATTTCAACGACTTATGGAAGTAGTATTGGGTGAACTCAGAGGTAAAATTTGTTTTGTATATTTGGATGACATCATCATTTACTCAACCACTTACCATCAGCACAGTGCCGATATACAAGCCGTGTTGGACAAACTTCGTGAAGCCAACCTTACAGTCAACATGAAGAAAAGCCAGTTTTTCCGTTCCTCCATAAAATTTCTGGGACACATAGTATCCTCATCTGGTGTTGAGGTAGATCCAGACAAGATTAAAGCCATTCAAGAATTTCCTGTACCCCAGAATATTAAACAGCTTCAAAGATTTCTGGGAATGGCTGGCTGGTATCATCGTTTTGTGCCTGATTTTTCTGCCTTGACAGAACCACTCAATGCTCTAAAGCGAAAAGGAGTCAAATTCCTTTGGACACCATCTTGCCAAAAATCATTTGATGCTCTGAAAACTCACCTGGTCTCTCCACCCATTCTGGGTCATCCAGATTTCAAACTGCCATTCATTGTTTATACTGATGCTAGTGATGTGGGTTTGGGAGCCGTTCTAGCTCAGCAGACTGGGTTAGGCACCGAGCAAGTCCTGGCCTTTGCCAGCCGAACTCTAAATAAAGCTGAAAGGAACTACTCTACTACTGAGCAAGAATGTCTTGCTGTTGTTTGGGCCATTGAAAAGTGGAGATATTACCTTGAAGGACGACACTTCACCGTTGTGACTGACCATTCACCTCTGATCTGGGTTTTTAAAACTCATAAACCTAGCACTCGGCTGATCCGGTGGGCTCTTCGTCTGCAAGAATTCTCCTTCACAGTGGAATATCGAAAAGGAAAGTATAACACTGTTCCAGATGCTCTGTCACGAGCCCCAATCAATGCCTCTGACCATTCACCAGTTACCTGTGCTGTCGTACTCCGGTCGCAACGTGACACTTCTCACCCACTCCAAGTGACAGATGAGAACATCTGGAAGGCTCAGCAGCAGGATCCTTTCGCACAAAACATTTACCAACAAATAATGGACAAAGGAACAGTACATGAGTCGCCAACAATAAAGTACACTATCCTGGAAGACAAGGTTTACAGAGTTGTTCAATTACCACACAAAACTCTTTACCAAGTCTATATTCCACCATCACTCCGTCAACAGTTACTTCATCACAATCATAATGACCCTTTATCTGGACATTTTGGACGATACAAAACCTACAAACGGTTACAAGCCTTGGTGTATTGGCCGAGGATGAGCATTGATGTTCGGGACTATGTGAGATCCTGTCAAGTCTGTCAAATGTACAAACCTGAAACCCGAAAAGCTCCTGGCAAGTTGCAACAGACAGAGGTGAGTGCACCATGGGAGATGTTGGGCGTGGACCTTATGGGACCCTTTCCACGGAGTTCTACTGGTAATGTCCATCTACTTGTTTTTGTGGATTATTTCTCACGGTGGGTTGAAATGTTTCCCCTCCGCAAAGCTACTGCAGAAATAATTTCCCAATACTTGACCAGAGAGATTTTGACACGATGGGGAGTGCCAACATACATTCTCTCTGATCAAGGTCCACAATTTATTTCTTCTGTATTCGAGGAGACCTGTAAAAGATGGAATCTCACACCAAAGAAAACCTCTGCATATCACCCACAAACTAACCTTACGGAGAGAGTTAATCGCAACATCAAGGCTATGCTCTCATCCTATGTCAGTAACAAACATAAGAGTTGGGATAAATACCTACCGGAATTTCGGTTTGCTTTAAACTCTGCAGTGCATGAATCTACTGGTGTGACTCCAGCTGAACTCAACATTGGACGACCTCTGAAAGGGCCTTTGGATGCAGAGCTGAGTCCAACCCTTTGTGACCCTGACACACCTGTCTATGCTACAGTAAAACAGATTGCTGAGCTCCGTGAATTTGCTGATGTCAATCTGAAAAAAGCTAAGCAGCGACAGAAACACAACTATGACCGTGGAAGAAGAGATGGAAACTTCTCAGAAAGAGACCGTGTATGGATTCGTTCACACCCTTTATCAAAGGCTGATCAATCTTTTATGGCCAAACTTGCTCCACGATGGAAAGGTCCTTACAGAATCATGAAAAGGACTGGCCCTGTAAATTATGAAGTGGTTCTGGAGGATACTGGAGAAGATCTCCGCGTGGTTCATATATCGCAGATCAAACCTTGTTTTCCTACAGCAGAAGAAGTGGAAAAAGAGCAACACAGAAAAGTTCAGGAACTGTTCCATGAGGAAAGCGACCATGAAGATTTCCATGGTTTCACTTCTTCTGACTTTTAAATAAAAGTAGATAACTTCTAATAGAGAGTTGAGCATTTAAATTACCTCTCTCATAAGAATGTCAACACATTGATCGCATACAAAACAGCAAGCTTGGAGAAAATCTAAGATTGAAGTAATGAGGCGTATAAAGGATTTTTCACCCTACTAGCTCGGGACTTCTCAAGGGGGGGGGTGTGTGACAACCTGCTTGTTGCACAGAGCTGGCTGCACCGTTATTCATAAACCCTCCTGCTTCTTCACAGCTCAAGACACACCTTCTTTACGCCCATTTAACACATGCACTTACCTGATTGGTCCGCTGTTCAATCTGACTCCTAGCTCCAGTTTGAAAAAGTCAGTGTCTCAGCAGACAGCGTAACAGAAACAGCTGCTGCTACTACGTCTGCATATTCCGTTCTATCGACCAGTAACAAAGTCAGTCCGAGGCCGTTTAATCCCTCGTGCTTTCAGTATTTTGCCACTGTTCTGGATCCCACCGATCATTAAGGAAAAGGAGAAAACCAAACAAACAAAGAAACTTCATTCTGTGCTCCTGCCGTGCTGACGTGTCATCACAATTACCCGGAAGCCGGTGACATCACAGTTAAAGGTCCTCCGTAAGTGCTATACTTACTGATAATATAAATTAATAATTTTGCCCCATTACAAAAAATAAAATAAATTTTAAATATATTCATCTAGTGAAACCAACAACAGAAAACCTGTTCCAGCGCCTGCCTCTGAGCAAGATTATTTTCTCATCAGACCTGTAAGTCCATTCTATGTATGTTTGTTTGTGCTGTTTTTTTATGCAATTGTAGGACTTTTGTTGTGTATAGACACTTATGTTTTTTATTTTCTCTTGTTATTTCACAGCTCTTGCTGTGGGGCAATCTATATTGGAGCCCTAATCCGTTGGATTATAATGGACATTTATTTTTGGAGAAGAATTTTGTGATTATTTTTTGATGGCTATATATTTATTTTTCTTTTTGAAATACAAGGACTGTTAAGCCTAATTTTTTGTTGTCTTTTTGTGAAAAGTTTTCATTCCTTATTTGTAAGGGTCTACACACGCAAAAGTGTATGGTCCTTGTGTGACTGGTTTAAAAATCTATATATATTGATCCTACTTGTCAGGAGGGATACCTGACTGGCACCGCTAAAAAGTGACAAATACCCTGTTAAAAAAAAAACTAAAACTAAAATAATTAACCTTGTAAAAACCGTCACATAATTATCACATTTATGCAATATAATTATCAACTTTATACAAAATAATTATCACATTTATGCAATAAACTATCACGATTATACAATATACAATCACGTTTATACAATATACTATTATGTTTATACAATATACTATCACGTTTATACAACATACTATCAAGTTAATACAATATAATTATCACGTTTATACAACATGCTATCACGTTTATACAACATACTATCACGTTTATACAATATAATTATCACGTTTATACAACATACTATCACGTTTATACAATATAATTATCACGTTTATACAACACACTATCAAGTTTATACAATTATCACGTTTATACAACATACTATCACGTTTATACAATATAATTATCACGTTTATACAACACACTATCAAATTTATACAATTATCACGTTTATACAACATACTATCACGTTTATACAATATAATTATCACGTTTATACAATATACTATCACGTTTATACAATATAATTATCACGTTTATACAACACACTATCAAATTTATACAATTATCACGTTTATACAACATACTATCACGTTTATACAATATAATTATCACGTTTATACAACACACTATCAAATTTATACAATTATCACGTTTATACAACATACTATCACGTTTATACAATATAATTATCACGTTTATACAACACACTATCAAATTTATACAATTATCACGTTTATACAACATACTATCACGTTTATACAATATAATTATCACGTTTATACAACACACTATCAAATTTATACAATTATCACGTTTATACAACATACTATCAAATTTATACAATTATCACATTCATACAACATACTATCAAATTTATACAATTATCACGTTTATACAACACACTATCAAATTTATACAATTATCACGTTTATACAACATACTATCACGTTTATACAATATAATTATCAAATTTACACAACACACTATCAAATTTATACAATTATCACGTTTATACAACATACTATCACGTTTATACAATATAATTATCACGTTTATACAACATGCTATCACGTTTATACAATATAATTATCACGTTTATACAACACACTATCAAATTTATACAATTATCACGTTTATACAACATACTATCAAATTTATACAATTATCACGTTCATACAACATACTATCAAATTTATACAATTATCACGTTTATACAATTACCACGTTTATACAACATACTATCAAATTTATACAATTATCACGTTTATACAACATACTATCACGTTTATACAACATACTATTATGTTTATACAATTATCACGTTAATACAATATAATTATCACGTTTATACAACATACCATCACGTTTATACAATGTAATTATCACGTTTATACAACACACTATCAAATTTATACAATTATCACGTTTATACAACATACTATCACGTTTATACAATATAATTATCACGTTTATACAACACACTATCAAATTTATACAATTATCACGTTTATACAACATACTATCAAATTTATACAATTATCACGTTCATACAACATACTATCAAATTTATACAATTATCACGTTTATACAACACACTATCAAATTTATACAATTATCACGTTTATACAACATACTATCACGTTTATACAATATAATTATCACGTTTATACAACACACTATCAAATTTATACAATTATCACGTTTATACAACATACTATCACGTTTATACAATATAATTATCACATTTATACAACACACTATCAAATTTATACAATTATCACGTTTATACAATATAATTATCACGTTTATACAACACACTATCAAATTTATACAATTATCACGTTTATACAACATACTATCAAATTTATACAATTATCACGTTCATACAACATACTATCAAATTTATACAATTATCACGTTTATACAATTACCACGTTTATACAACATACTATCAAATTTATACAATTATCACGTTTATACAACATACTATCACGTTTATACAACATACTATTATGTTTATACAATTATCACGTTTATACAACATACTATCACGTTTATACAATATAATTATCACGTTTATACAACATGCTATCACGTTTATACAACATACTATCAAATTTATACAATTATCACGTTTATACAACATACTATCACGTTTATACAACATACTATTATGTTTATACAATTATCACGTTTATACAACATACTATCACGTTTATACAATATAATTATCACGTTTATACAACATGCTATCACGTTTATACAACATACTATCAAATTTATACAATTATCACGTTTATACAACATACTATCACGTTTATACAACATACTATTATGTTTATACAATTATCACGTTTATACAACATACTATCACGTTTATACAATATAATTATCACGTTTATACAACATGCTATCACGTTTATACAACATACTATCAAATTTATACAATTATCACGTTTATACAACATACTATCACGTTTATACAACATACTATTATGTTTATACAATTATCACGTTTATACAATATAATTATCACGTTTATACAACATACTATCACGTTTATACAATATAATTATCACGTTTATACAACCTGCTATCACGTTTATACAACATACTATCAAATTTATACAATTATCACGTTTATACAACATACTATCAAGTTTATACAATATAATTATCACATTTATGCAATAAACTATCACGATTATACAATATACTATCACGATTATACAATATACTATCACAATTATACGATATACTATTACATTTTTACAGTATACTATAGTAACACTATCATGTTTCTCATGCTTATGGTTTATCTTATCCACTGTGCTCACTTAATGTTTCAGTTTGTTAAATATTTTTACTGTGTGACCAGAGTTTCAGTCCTTTGATAACCTCATTTACCCTTCGCTTGCTTTAACACCTCCTGCTCCCAATTAGATCACCTGTATTCAATAATTGAAGCTTTTTACTGGGTAGCTTACCACTTCCTATTCATCAATGTGGTCAGTCTGGCCACATTTTCTTATCTCAGAAAAGTTAAAACTACAATGATCCCAACGCACAGGGATTCAGTCGTCAGATAAGCTTGAAAAAAGAAACAAGTGGCAAGAAATTTCACTACCAAAATAATAACAACAATAATAGTGAACCTAATTCATTAGGTGTCTTGTGAAGGTGATTAGTTACACTGGAGTTTATTAATAGATTCACATCACTCTTGAGAAGAGCTTTCCACATCTCACTGGTATGCCCTACTTTCATTTTACACCACATGTTTAGAGCCCTTTAACTGTTAAGTATAGTTCCTGTAGCCAATCACTCTGGTTTGAAATGATGTTGACTCAGGCCCTGAAAATCACTGTAGAACCGTATCCTGGCGTGGTTACAGCTGCAGGTCTCAGAGACGTTAATTTAAAACTAAGAAGACAGAATAAATCTGCTGCTCTAAATTGATCTGCTACAGTAGGGGCTATTTAAAATGGCCCTTCCCAGTCAAACGCCAGCCAAATGGCAGCCCACTTCCCTACAACTCCCAGCAGAATCCCCTCCAACTTCCAGCCACTGGTGTGACTGCCTCTTACATATTTTTTTTACTCTTACTCCACCCTTTCACTGAATTACAGGGTCTGACCAGGAGATGACGTTTCTTTTTAGATCTTAATGTCCACAAATCATGACAGAAAGAATATTTTAGTACAACGATTGATGTTTAAAAAGGAATTGTAGAGGACCAGCCATGGGTCCATCAAGGAAAGTGGGGAAATTTTGAATGGCTGCTAATGTAGATTGTCTGTTAGTGCAAACATGCTTGATGGGGAGGCACGAGAGCGTGCTTTTTGGTTATTTGTGATTCATTTTTGCACCAGTAGATGGAGTAAATCTTAGTAAATAAACTGAAAGCATTAATCTGAGGAAACAATAAAAAAAATATGTCTCATGGGCGAATTGAAGATATAAATTGGCATAACTACAATACCTTAGTACACCAATAAACAATCATCTGCAACTGCGTGCTTTTTTGGGGGGCAGTCTAAAACTGAAGGTGTACATTTTCATTTAATAAAACACATTTAAGGTTTTGGCTGTAATTTAACAAACCTGTGAACAAGTCTGATGTGAAAAGCAACGTGCTTTATTGAAATAAGCAGATGGGCGCTCACACTAAGCCTGGTTCTGCTGGAGGTTTCTTCCTGTTAAAAGGGAGTTTTCCTCTCCACTGTCGCTACAAGCATGCTTAGTGATAGGGATTGCATTCAAGTCAACGAGTCGATGCAATCAGCTGGTTTCCTTAGATAGAAAACTTTTAATAAATTTGAATGGATGATTTGGTGAGTTGTAAAGGGCCTTGAGATGATATGTGTTCTGAATTTGCTCTTTATAAATAATATGAATTGAATTAAACTGAAAGTATGCATCTACTGTATGGAAAACCCGACCTTTCGGCTTTCATTGAAATTCATACTGAAATGTTTCTGCCTTAGCTTACATGGAATGACTTCATGTGTTTTGAAGCTTCTGAGTCCTTCAGCGTCCTGATTATTAACCACTTTAAATAACAGGTCTCCCATGCGGCCTCTGGCCGCAGAACATTAGGTGGTGGGATCATCAGTGGATGGAAAGTCTGTTCATTTCTTACATTTAAGCTGAAAATAGATGGTGAAGGTTCTCAAGCTTTACAGGTCAAGAGAAAAAAGCTGTTCCAGGCATTTAAAAAACAATAACATACTTAGATCACCTTTAGAAATTATTCATTTGCAGGCGTTCATCCTATGCCTATCGGCTGAGCAGCGGACCACAAACAGACCATAAACAGATGTGCAAGAAATGAGCAGCGCCCCACCCAAACCGAGCCATCAGAGTCTCCTCTGTGTTTTTGCACAGCCATGACCTGCTGTTCCATCATCAACCTTCAAGTTCTCCATATATAAAACACGAAAACAGAACCATCAAGACCTCATGGGTGCAGTAAGCAGCTCTTAAGGGATCAGCATCTGACCATACATGTTTTTATGTATAGGAGAAACGCCAACCTCCACTTTCGGTATCGAGTAAAATTTCCTGCATTACCGTTACCATTTGGTGATCTGCCGTGTTGTGGAGATGTAGTCAAAATGTATGTTCGTTTTTTGTTGTTGTAAATCAGAAGACTTATTACATCATGTGGTGACCATCTGTTTAGTTCCTAAAATGCAAGGCGTGTGGCCGAATAAGTGGTTTGGTCTCCACTTGGTGTGATTATGTACGGTAATATTCAGACATACGGAGGGAATTTTGTTCAATTTTTGTTGTAAAAATAAAAAGGTTGAGAGAAACTTTGATGTTTTCTCTATACATTTTATATTTTATTTTATTTATAAATTTTAGATTGAATTATATGGATCACATTCTATTCACTTCTGGGTAAAAGTTTTCCTCTGGAGTAAGGCGTGAGGACTCATTTCTATTTTTCTGCATGGTCTCTGGGAAAAAATGTTATTAGTCAATGTGCGCATCAACACACATCAGGCGTTGAAGAGAATGCAAGTCTGAAAAAGAAAAACAAAATTTGATCCATATAATTCAATCAAAAATTTAAAAATTAGAAAAAAAAAATTAGAAAAAAGTGAAATTTTTAAAAACTTAAATACATAAAAAAACAGCTAAATTACTCCAAAAAGCTTTTAATGATCAAGAACTTTTATATCGGGATTAAAGTTTGTTAACAGTTCCCTTTGGAAAATCTGTCATTTGCTTTTAACAATAATAGACACAAAAAAAAATCACTCCATAGAAAAATACTTTTTCTCACAAAAATCTGACCAAAACCCTGCATAGAACTGATCTTTCTAATCAAATGTATCCAAATGACTGGCCACAATATAAGACAATTCTGAAAGTATATATATATACATATATATATATATATATATATGTATATATATATATATATATATAGTCCAGAAACTTAACTCAGATGCCACGTCATAAGTAGAAACATTGACACTTCAGAGAAAACATTTAGGCATTTTTGTTCCACAAGCATTGCCCTACACGGGACATTCCGGCCCCATTTAGCCAAATCTTTTTTTTATAACATAGAAAAATGAATCTAGTCAAATAAAAAAGTGCTAAAATGCAAAAAATCTTCCATAAGAACATCCAACATCTGCTGTGGAGCTGGGTCCCCTGCCTGGAGAGTGCAGCAGTGTGTGTAATTAATCCACAAATGTCAGTCCAGCTCGGCTCCAGTAACTGATTGGCACGTCCTAAACTTAAGTTTTAAAACAAAATAGTCAATGATTCAACTTACTGCTGAACTGCAGGGGGGGTTGGGGGGTGAGGGGAAGTTTTACTTCATCTTAACCGATGATAAAAGGAGGTTTGGACACCATGAGAGTTTTCATTCCAAACAGTAGAAACACAAGCAGCACGCATGATCAGCAGTTAATACACAGAGGGAGTTAAGTGAAGTCATGTTAAGTGTTTTTAAAGCCTCTGGCTTCATTCTAACCCATCTGCCTGCTATGTTACCATCTGTTTCCTGTTTACACGCATATATGGGTGATTAAACTTGCCCTTCTGTGTCACCTTTTGCAGAAATGCTCAATCCCAAACTGACAATACGCTGTAGGGATGCTGGTTTTGCTTTTATTTTTCTGACCTGAACAGAGAAGTAGATAAGAGCTGAAACTGAAGATAAGCAGCATCAGGGACTATAGGCTAATTTATACTCAGAAACCAGGTCGTCTGCGTGTGTCGCAGTTAACGCAGATATGCCCCGCCCCCTCCGCAGACAGTCTGCTGCACCTCTCCAAAATTGTAGGTGACCGCAGACAGTGCAGCAGACAGGAGGCCTCTGATTGGTCAAATCTACATCCGCTTGGTATATTACTAGCTTGTTTTGTTTTTATGACCGCCATTGTGGAAAACGACTCGTGCAGTTGGACCAGCTAGAAGAGTGAGGTGCGCAAGAAGACTGGGACCCTTTTTCCACCTGGATCCCCGCTCTTTTTGGCCCTATTGTCCCACCGTTGTCACACAAATTTGCCCCCACTTCCTCACCGCCTTGGCCGTATCTAGACCCACAGCTGGTTCCTGATTGACCCTCTTGCGTTGTGGCGTCGAATAACATAGGGCAGACCACGCTTCAATATTGGGCATAAATCAAAAATATCTGCAACAAGCTCACTGTGACAAACTGCTGCGGGAGGATAACCAGACCTTAAACCTTCAAGAGGCTGCAAAACACTCGAGATTGGCATGAAGGTTAATCCATAACCAAAACATCAATCCTAAACAATAAAACTTCAGATGAAACTGAGCATTTTGATTTAGATAATCAAAGCACTGAATTAAAAATCTTGAACAGCATATTTAAAGAAAGTCCCTGGATCTTCAGAATGAGATAAAGCTGCTGGGAAATTCCATTGGGACCAAGTAGCACTAAATTGGTGAATTAGAAACGACACTGTCAAGGAACTCTATCGACAGAGGAAACATGCAAGAGGAGGAGAGTTTAGTGTCCATCATACATTTTTTATTTAGAGGAGGAAAGCGGGGACGAAGATGATGTGGAAGAGGACGCCAGGGCGGCAGAAGCTTGGCTTGGTGTAGAAGGCTTCCAGCCGTTCATGTTTGAGCCCTTGCCTCGCAACGCTGCCAGTTCTGTTAGCTCTACGCCTGCTGAAGACACAGACGTCCATCCCTGTGAACACTGGGACGCAACTCAATGGGAAAGGAAATGATTCTTATTTCTTATTTCAACCGTTGCGTATATTAGCTGCGACATATGAATCAAGATGCTATGACCGAAAAAATTTTAATTGACAGATGACCGTTGATATATGATTGGCCGAATTTAGGTGTTCAGGCTAAAAAACCCCCACATATTTTAAGACAGGCTTTTTTTTTTAAATATAAATTTTCTAACTTTTGTGAAAATAAGGTCTGATAAAGAGTACATTTATATACATGTTTAAGCCAGAATGATTTAAAATTTAAATATGATTTCCCTAAGACTTTAAGAACAATGCAGCAGACTCTCATGTACTCTTAGACTGCTTCAGGCTGTGCCACCATTTTACCACCAGTGAGAACAAATAATTCATTCATTATGTTGGAACGGTCATGTTTATAGTGGAGCGCTACCAGTCGATAATGGTCCTACCTTCTGCTCTACGCGCTGCTCTGTCTGGTAATTCAGGATGGGACTGAGGCCGTGTTGATCTGGTGCCAGAGGATCCAGACTGAAGTTCAGGCTGATGTCAATGGGAGAGAGTTTATCCCGAAACTCCTCCTCAGCCTGTGAAAGAGACACGAGAGACGCGATAAACTAGAGATTTACGCCCTGGAGAAAGATCTAGTAGAGCAGCTCTACAGCAGGAATTATGCTTCACTCTGTATAGTTATCTCTATCGGTGGTTTCCAGGTTGTATTTGTGGCTTTGGAGCAACAAATCTGTCTTAATGAAAAATAATATCGATAAAAACATAAAAATAAAATTTCTGTAATGTTATTACAAATAGTAGTACAGCATTAAATAACATCTCTGTAATCCACCTATTATCGGTCCACCTAAATTGGTGGGTTATCACCCCCCCCCCGGAAGAAATAAAAGGTCATCGAATGAATCAAATTGTATTTCAATGATTAAGTAACTCCCTCGGTCCTTTATCTAATGTTTACCAACATGACTTCAACATCTTAACCTTTTCAAATTTTGGGTCACGACACTCCAGAGGACTTTACCATATTAACTGGAGAAGCTGTGCAAGTGAAGTTAGACAATGTAATTTGACAACATGCAGTAATGTATAAATGTTTTAAATCAGGATGGGTCCGGATTAGCCTTAGGTAGGTCCGGATCCGGACCGCGGTCCGCTAATCCGTGACCTCTGATGTTGGCTATTTTGTAGAGATTAGTAAACTAAAAATATTCTGAAAATCTAAACAGACTGTAGGACCAGCTGAGGGTGAAAGGAAATGCTTGTGGCATGCAGAAAATGTAATTCGTGAATTTTCTCATATTGGAAACATTTTTGGTTCGTTTTTCCAATTGTTAGGTTTTTAAGTTATTATTGAACAATTTGCAACTGTTCATTATTTTTAAGTGAAAATAACTATGAGTGTTGAAAAAATTCTAAATCATGGCACAGACTCTGCATCAAACTGACTATATCACTGTGTTTTTTTGGCATGGTCCGACCAACTGCTTCAAAGCTGTTTAACCAGGGGCAGCCCTCTCTTCGGAGGAACTGTAGCAATGTTGACAGTTTATTGGAAAATCTATGTTAAAGTATAGATTGTTATTCTCTAGAAGAGACTGAAAGACCATGTTGTTTTTGTCATGTTAGCTAAACAGACCAGGATAATTGCCTAAATCTGTTAATTATTCTTTCCGTTTTCTCATTGCGTAACGTCTGCTTGTAAGAGCCAAGGTTAGAAATGTGTTTTTGCATTATCCTGTAGTTAGCATAGGTTTATACCTGTACAAAATGTACAGTAGCAGCCATTCAAAATGGTCCTTCCCAGTCAAACACCAGCAGAATGACAGCCCACTTCCCTGGAACTCCCAGCAAAATCCCCTCCAACTCCCAGCCACTGGAGTGACCCCCTCCTTCTCCTGGGTGTGCATTTTATTTACTCCACCCTTTCACTGAATTACAGCATCTGACCAGAAGATGGTGCTTCTCTTTAGATCTTAACGTCCAAAAATCATGACAAAAAGAATATTTTTAGTTCAAAGATTGATGATTAAAAAGAAACTGTAAGGGACCAGCCAAGGGCCCATCAATGAAAGTAGGTAAATTTTGAATGGCTGCTACAGTAAAACTCAGAAATAAGCCACGATAAGTCCACCGGCAAACAATCAGTTATTAAGGAAACCAAACTGTTGTACTTTGGCTGGTTGATATTCTAGGCTTCCTGCATCAAGACTGGTAATATATCTTCCCAAAATAAGATTTTTTGATTGCTTTTGAGGTGCGAACAGAGTTTAAAGACTGACCCGCAGGTAGATCTTGGCTTCGTGGCAGAACATTTCGCCGTTTGTGAGCCTTAAGGTCTTCAGCAGGGTGGGCTGCTGGCTCTCCAGGAACAACGTCCTCCTGACAGACTCCTTCTGGTTCCGCTTTTTGCCGTCTAGCTGCACCTCCACCTGGAAGCCTTTAAAGGCCACACAGTTGTGAAAAATACACAACGGGAGGGAAAAAAAAGTCCATCATTTGCACTTCTTATTGCTTTTATTTCACACAGAAACGCACATTTTCCCAAGATAAACATGAATGCAAAGACACACATGCACCAAGTCAGTGATTATTGACTCTAAGCCTCTGATTTCTCTATTGTCTTTCTGTAAAGCATATTTAGATTCATATAAGACTTTAAAACAGACCACATGAAAATACTTTCAGACAGCAGAGACAGTAGAGAGAAGCGGACTTTAAATAAACACACACGCACTTCTATAAACCCTACACTGTATTTACACAATTGCTCTTTCATCTTGATCCTAGCTGCCAAATTGACCGCAGAGAGGTCCAGCATACTTGTGGCTACACAACAAAAGCAAGGTAATGGGGACCACGTGTGTGTTTGTACCACTGTGTATGCTTACCTAAAAGAGAGGGGAGGTGCTTCCCATCAGCCTCCAGGCAGAACCTGGTGCTGACACTGCAGGTAGAAAATACATACAGGTGCTGGTCATAAAATTAGAATATCATGAAAAAGTAGATTGATTTCAGTAATTCCATTTAAAAAGTGAAACTTGTATATTATATTCATACATTACATACAAACTCATATATTTCAGATGTTTATTTTGTTTAATTTTGATGATTACAAATGACAACAAATGAAAATCTCAAATTCATCATATCAGAAAATTAGAATATTACTGAAGACCAATAAAAACAAAGGATTTATAGAAATGTTGGCCAACTGAAAAGTATGAACATGAAAAGTATGAGCATGTACAGCACTCAGTATTTAGTTGGGCCTCCTTTGGCCTGTATTACTGCAGCAATGCGGCGTGGCATGGAGTCGATCAGTCTGTGGCACTGCTCAGGTGTTATGATAGCCCAGGTTGCTCTAATAGTGGCTTTTAGCTCTTCTGAATTGTTGGGTCTGGTGTATTGCATCTTCTTCTTCACAATACCCCATAGATTTTCTATGGGGTTAAGGTCAGGAGAGTTTGCTGGCCAATTAAGAACAGGGATACCATGGTCCTTCAACCAGGTACTGGTAGCTTTGGCACTGTGTGCAGGTGCCAAGTCCTGTTGGAAAATGAAATCTGCATCTCCAAAAAGTTGGTCAGCTGCAGGAAGCATGAAGTGCTCTAAAACTTCCTGGTATGTGGCTGCGTTGACCCTGGACCTCAGAAAACACAATGGACCAACACCAGCAGATGACATGGCACCCAAAAACCATCACTGACTGTGGAAACTTTACACTGGACTTCAAGCAACGTGGATGAAGTGCCTCTCTTCTTTTCCTCCAGACTCTGGGACCTTGATTTCCAAAGGAAATGCAAAATTTACTTTCATCAGAGAACATGACTTTGGACCACTCACCAGCAGTCCAGTCCTGTTTCTCTTTAGCCCAGGCAAGACGCTTCTGACGCTGTCTGTGGTTCAAGAGTGGCTTGACACAAGGAATGCGACAGCAGAAACCCATGTCTTTCATACGTCTGTGTGTGGTGGTTCTTGAAGCACTCACTCCAGCTGCAGTCCACTCTTTGTGAATCTCCCCCACATTTTTGAATGGGTTTTGTTTCACAATCCTCTCCAGGGTGCGGTTATCTCTCTTGCTTGTACACTTTTTTCGACCACATCTTTTCCTTCCCTTCGCCTCTCTATTAATGTGCTTGGACACTGAGCTCTGTGAACAGCCAGCCTCTTTAGCGATGACCTTTTGTGTCTTGCCCTCCTTGTGCAAGGTGTCGATGGTCGTCTTTTGGACAACTGTCAAGTCAGCAGTCTTCCCCATGATTGTGTAGCCTATAGAACTAGACTGAAAGACCATTTAAAGGCTTTTGCAGGTGGTTTGAGTTAATTAGCTGATTAGAGTGTGGCACCAGGGGCCATCAATTTTGAACCTTTTCACAATATTCTAATTTTCTGATATGATGAATTTGAGATTTTCATTTGTTGTCATTTGTAATCATCAAAATTAAACAAAATAAACACCTGAAATATATGAGTTTGTATGTAATGTATGAATATAATATACAAGTTTCACTTTTTAAATGGAATTACTGAAATCAATCTACTTTTTCATGATATTCTAATTTTATGACCAGCACCTGTATGCAATAAATGCCCAGGATGTTCATTTCATGGCTCTCAGTTATTAGCTGGGATTTAATCACAGAATAACTCAAATCAGCCGTATACTCTGGATGCTGAAGTTGGTCCTTGGGGAAGCTGGAATTGTCTGTAATTTGGTGGTCAAATGTTCAGATTGGAGAAATGTCTTTAGGTAGAGGGTTTTGAAATTACCCATGAGCAGGGATTGTTAACAAGATTAGCCTAAGTTCCAGAAAAAGTGCTTATCGTGATGTTTCCACTTCCCAAAATTGGAAAAAAAGCCATTTTAAAGACCATTTTCAGCAAAGTTTTCCTTTTCTGAACAACTGAAAGGTCGGAACAAGGATCAGTGGAGCTGCAGAGAGGGGAGGGCGATCTGAAGGTTCACTGCCAGGAAACATTGGTATCCATGGTGACCTGATAGAGCATATGTGGTGATCAATTCATCCATCAATCATCAATTTAACCATCGATTGATCCATCATCCATTTGTCCATCCATCCATCCGTTCATCCATCCATCCATCCAACTGCACTTTGATTTCCACATTTGAAGACGTTTCGCTTTCCATCCAGGAAGGGTTTTTAATTGAAAATGTCAGAAATAGTGTTGAGTTCCAGGTTTCATAGCTTGGAATTCAATGCTTCATAGCCCAACAAAGCCTTGTTTTGGCTCATGCAATGGACCTGTTCTTCCAGTTCAATGCAAATTGAAGGGGACGAACAGGTCTGCCCCTTAGTAATGGGGAGTCGTTGGGTTCTTTGTCAGCCTGCAAAACATAATACTGGTCTATGCCTCTGAAAAGGGGGTCGTTAGGGGCATTGTTGGCATGATGGGAAGCGAAATGTCTTCAAACTTGGAAAACAAAGTCCAGTGGATTGTTGTTAACTTTTTTGGGAAGACTATGACCTAGATGACCGAGAATCTTCACCAGCACCTTAATCAGATGGGTTTTGTTTCTTGATGAGGTGCTTTGGATCTAACTTGGAGTAATCAGATTGATTTGTTTAGGTAACTTTGAATTCTATAAAGCATCAACCTGGTAAGACTCGGGGGAAAGTTTTCGCATAAAACAAAAACATAGGAAATCATGAAGGGTGTAAAAACTAGAGTGAAATCCTATTACTGAACCCGTCTGGTACTTTACTGGTACATTTAGAAAGTTAACAACCCATGTTAGGCACCTACACTAACTGATAAACAGGACTTTTTGCTCGTTTTCTCATGTCTACTTCTTTTTACCAGAGAAATAAAAACAAACACAGAAAAAAATACAGTAAAAGAATACTTGTAATTTTGGTAAAAGAAGCCGATATTCAGATGTTGCTGATCCAACACCAAAACCATTTGCTCCATCAGTGAAGCAGCTGGAGAAGATCATTAACATTTTTCAAAAAGGATTTAAAGAAGCGCTTATATTTGAAAGGTTTGCTGGGAAAGATTCTCAGTCATCCAGGTCATAATCATCCCAAAGAAGAAAAAAAAAATAAAAAATCAACCGGACTTTGAATCCAAGTTCTTATCCAGTAAGCTTTTTCAATTCAAAATCTCAGAAATAGGTTTTATACAGTAGCCTGAAAGTGGTGTATTTCATAGAGACATAGACAGATATGATAGCCTGATAAACCAGACTAAATGTGAGATTAAATGTGTAATGTAGTCTGACCCCGATTAATGAGACAACAGAATATTGTTAATGAGAAAAACCTGTCGTCTTTCAAACCATGTCTGTGCCTATTGTGCGCAACTGATTATGACATAGTAAGCGCGACAGAAAGCTGGTGGTGGAGTGTAAACAAACAGCCTTTCGGTAAAACAGCGAATACGTCCTTCTTAGAAATGAATGAGCGTAGAGCCTCTCCCTCCTCACGTTTCAAAGAAAACCCCAAGTCTAATCCTTCCAAAGCTGATTCCAGCTGAGTCAAAAGAGAACTATTCAATAGTTTTCCCATCTTCCTTGTTGCTTTCTCCAGCGTCGTGTAGCTTTGTCGTCACACTCTCAAAACCCGCCTACTTTGCATCGAGAAATTCAAAACACATCTTTGCGTTGTGATTGGCCCGCCAGTTCTAGGGTCTGGGGCATTGATCGAGGCTAGACCACTCGCTGGCCAAAATTGATTTTGGCTGCTGGTGGGCGGGGCTAGTTTACTAGGCTACATGTATGAGTCATTGCAGGCTAACAAAAGAAGCCAAACGACCCCCGTTCCGAAGCGTTGGACCCATTCGCTGGTTAAATTACATGTATTTTAAACAAAATCAAGGCTTTGTTGAGCTACTGCATAAAGGCTCAAACTCAACGCCTAATCTTACATTTTGAATTGAAAACTCTTCCTGGATCGGAAACAAAACGTCTTCAAACTTGGAAAATGACTCCGCTGGATTGTTTTTGAACTTTATGGGGATTTGAGAGGTTTCTGTCCAAAAAGATGACTAGATGCTAGAATATCTAGCAAATGATTAATTGTTTTATCAAAGCAAATCCATCATTAACAGATGAGTCCATACCAGGAAACTGAGACGTTTCTGTCGTCTGTGATCAGCGAACAGCTCTTCTCCTCTGGGTTGAACATGGTTGGTTCCACTGATAGAGAGGCGCTGGCTCTCACGATTGGCCGAGCCCTAATTAAAGACATAGATTAGGAATCTAATAAATATTATTACTGTACAAAACACTAACTAGTTTAAAATAAAATGGGAGATTTTGTCCAACATCATTTAAAATCTTAAAAATGGGGCAAGCATTTCTTAATTCATTTTGCTCTGATAAAATAAATCTATACAAGGCATGTATGGAGTAAATGTTGTTCCATTATTGTAGGAATTATTATATGTTTTGTAAATGAAATTTGAAAAAAAAAAGGCAATCCAACACTTCTAATAAACCTCTTAATCAAAGAAAAGTTCACAGTAACTTTACTTAGTTCTCTAAATGTATTTTCTCCAAGTTTTTGTTAAAAGATATTAAATTTTTTGAATACTTTATTTTTTCATTCATTTTTACAGATAAACTTTTTTTTAATTTGTCCTTTTTAAACCAAGGTAAGGAATGGCGTTCTTTTTAAACTGCGTTTTTACAGATCGCATTCTCACTCGCTCTTGACGCACAAATTGACCAATTAAAATAACGCTAACGTTCATGTAGACCAACAGGAGTGAATTTGTTCTTCACTTCAGAGGAAAGTTCCCTTCTAGGAGGTGTAGAGAATTTTATTTGAAAAAGAGAAAATTGAAAAATTTTAATATGAAAAACAGTTAGAAAAAAATTTGTGAGGAAAAAAATATGAGAGAGAATTAGAAAATAAATAAAATATAAACAAATGAAATTTTGAAAAATGAAAAAGAACAGGAATTTGGAACAAAATGTGAAAAAACAAAAAAAAACATTTTTAATTTGAATTTGAATTCATTTAGAAAAGAAAATGTATATAAAAAATTTGAAAAATCTTAAAATAAAAATTAAAGAAAAAAAAATGTACTTTGAGCAAATGTATTTATTTGCTTGCAACATTATTTGAACTAATCTCACTGCATATAACACAGTAAACAGTGGAAGTAGAAGAAAGCTCTAAGCCAGACGAGTCCACACTGGAAAAATTAACTAGAAATAAGTAAAAAATTGTATGTATTTGTGTATTTACCCTTAATTTGAGCAGGTAGATAAGATGATTTGCCAATGGAATGAATATTTTTACTCTTAACATAAGATAATTAGATAACATGCACTTGTAATAATTCAATGCAATTGTGTTTTCTTATTTTAAATATAAACTGTCTTGTTCCATCAGCAAAGCTTCATATTTACCTCCTCAATTCAAGAACAAATTCACTTATTTAAAAAAAAGACTTATCTAGATTTAGATTTTTTCCAGTGCAACACCGAACCCTTTAAACTAGCCACTGTCCTTTTCATCCGTCATATGTAAAATCAAAATAAAAACCCTAAAATGCTTTAAAACAGGCCCGCATAATGTGATTAAATGTGCAAATTTCATTGGCTGTGAATACTTTTGCCAGACTTACTATAAACATGCAAAATGGGTAACCTTACCTGTAAAGCACAGCCTTATCCAAACCAAACGCACCAACAATCAGATCTGCAAAAGCAGTTAGATAAATGAAAGAATTGAAGACAAAACTATGGATTTAAAAAGAAATGTGGTTCTTTTCTATACCTGGGTATCCGTTCTGATCAACATCCCTGTTGCCTCGCAGGCTAAAGCCAAAACCGGCAGGGAATGAGCCTGAAGCCCATTGGCCGGACAGAACCTGAGTAGGCACGTCCATCAGGCCTCCAGCGTGACCATTATGGATGAAAACCAAGCCCTGCTGGTTCTCCCCTCCATAGGGACAGCCGATAGCCAGGTCTAAAGACAGAGATCAAACAGGAATTTCTCATTTTAACCCTGGTGTTTATTCTAGGTCAAAACATGCTGCTTTCTTCTTTATAAATTTGATCAGTTTCCTTTAGTGGATTAACTCCTAAGTTTCCGTCTTTGTTTATCAACTTCGCTTAAAGCCGAGCATACACTGTACGATTTGTTGCCCTTTTCGGGCCGATTTTCCAGTCGACCGAAAATTTTTCTATCGGCCCAACTTTCAGCCCGATGGTGCATTGTGTATTATACAGGGGGTAACTAGAGCGATGTGCCTCTCAGGATCACCTCCCGATCAGGAATCGTACGGTCGGGAGAAAATCAAACACGTTTAAATTCATTTGACCGTCATGGGCAAATCACTCAGTGGCAAACAAGGATTCTTCTTCTTCCTCTCAGACGTAAACCGAGAAGCATTGCGGGGGTGTGAATGAATTGGAGTTCTTTCTGTAAAATTAACAGACCGTAGTAGCCATGTTTGCTCAGCCGTCTTCGTTTAAATACGTCGTCGCCTTTTCTTTTTAGGGCTTTCAGCACAAAATTGCACAAATTGCCAAGGCAGCGCGTTTCACACTAGTAAGCTTCATATTCCTCTTCTACTCAATTGGTTTCCGGATAGACGAGTCAGAGTAGCGCCATCTCACTGCGGATCTGAGTCCCACAAGGTTTTTGGATGTACAGTGTGAGCAGGTCGATCGCATCAGAGAGTCAGGTCATACAGTATGAGAACATACATTGTGAGCTGTAAACTTTTAATCTCTGTGATTTCCCATATTCCGATTTTCAGCTATCACATTATACATGTCCGATTAAATGATACTACTTATACTTAAGCGATAGTATCAAGCATGGGCGTAGGTTTGCATAGGGACCATAGGGACATGTCCCTACCAAAATTTTGGACGGACCCATTTGTCCCTACCAATAATTGGATGTGAACAACATGTTTATAATTTACTATACAGCCGCCGCTTCTTGTCCTCTCGCAGCTTCTCTGCCTAGTAGCTGCAGCTGCCTGCTCTTTCCTTTCCCTTTCACATAGCAGCGCATCAACTGTGCTGTGCGGTTTAACTCTCTGATTATTCTGCCTTCTCTCTTTCTGATTGCGTGTTTTCTAGTCTGTATGTGCGCGCGCGCGGGTGCTTGGAGCGCGAAAAAAAGACGCTAAAATAAATTAATATTGGGCTACGAAACTAGTCCAAATTTAAAAAAATTATCTACGCTAAAACAGGCGAACGCTTCTGATTGGAGTTCTGTAAAGAAGCAGGAGAGAGTTTTTTGATTTGTGGAACTTGAGAAATGTAAGTTAACAACGTTAGGATTTCTTTTATTTTATCTTTTAATCAGATAGCCAAAGGCTCCTGAAAGAAGATCTTTTATGAAATGAAACCAGGTGAAACAGAAAGGTTTAAACGTTTCCTTTGGAGGAGTTCTGGATGGAGAATATTGACAGACAAAAACTTTTTTTTTTTTTACTTCTTAAATGCAAAATGTTTACATATTTTTTTACAATCTTGGTATAATTCCTGCTCTAAGTGGGTCGCTCTGTCAGCTAAAGGCACATTTTAGTGGCCCTATACTCCAGTTTACGATTAATCAATTACTAAATTAGTTCACGATTATTTAAATAATTTGTTAATATGACTAATTGTTTCAGCCATAGATAAAATACATGAAATTAGCTACACAGAGTAACTACAGCCCAGATGTACAACTTCTAATATTAATATTTTAAATGCTCAGTGTCAGTTCCTCTTCTAGTTCCAGTGCACATGTAAATACAATACATTTATTTGCTGTCCCTTGAATGTATTATTTTGCATGATCCAGAGAGAGCATATTAGATAAAAAAAAAAATAAGAGTGGGTTTTACCTCTGCACAATTCTCTATCTTCAGAAAAAAACACAGGATAAATCCACATATTACAGACTATATTTGGTTAAACAGACACTGTCTTAGTCGCAGGTAAATTTAAATGCAATCCCTTTCAAAGTGAAAAAAGTCCTAATTCCACATTCATCAGAGCCATTTATGCTTTAAATATTGATAAACAGCATCTAGTGCATGTAGTGCTTATAAGATTTGTATTAATGTAGCAAGAAATGCTGCTGTTCTCTTTAAACAAAATGAGCCCTGAAGCTCACATTAAGCATAAAAAAGAGCATGCATATTTTTTGCAAAGGACCAATGAAACTGAAGAATAGTGTCCCTACCAAAGTTGAAATCAAACCTACGCCCTTGGTATCAAGGTGGTACTTTATTGTATTTCTTATACTATATTTGGTTGTGCTGTTCTTTTTACATCTCTTTGCGGGTGATGAAGCAGACTGAAGATGTTTTATCATTATCTCCCTTTTATCTCCTCTTTCTTTCATATTTTCTCCTTTTTATTGTTTTTCTTTTCCTGTTCTACCTACATTGCATTGTCAATATAATCTGCAATACTCCCAGCATGAATTATTATAAACCTATTTATATGCATAATCAAGCGAAACACTATAGCAATAGCTGTACTGCTCCACTTGTGAAAGCAAAATCTCTTTGGCTCGTTTTTGGCACCAAGACAATTATTCTTATTGCAACATTGCCAGACAGGACACTGTTAAAAAACAACCAAAAAAAAAAAACCTGTATCATGGTCTTGGCTCTGTTGTGCTTTACTTTGCTCCTTGCTTTCTAGTTTTATTGGTTTAATTCCTATTTTGTTGTAGTTTCTAGATTTATGTTAGTTCTCAGGTTTTTCTGTTGCCCTCATGTGTGTGTGTGTTCCTTTCCCCTTGACTCCCTCGTTGTCTCCTCTCACACCTGCTCCTTGTCAGCTCATTAACCCTTGCTTTGTCTCAAGTCAGCTATATTTACTCTCCCTCTGCTGTCACTCTTTGTTGGTTCCTTGTCTTTGCTGTTCTCCCATGCTGTTCTGGTTTTCTTTTCATTATTAGTTGGATTTTTGGATTCCTGCCTTTGTTTACTGTTTCACTCCATTAAACTACAAGAAGTCTCCTCAGCCTCTCTGCCTCTGCATTTGGGTCCTCAAACCTCAACCAAACCTTGACAACCTGCGTCGTAAAGTGTGAGCTGTAGCTGCGTGCAACGATTGAAAATATCGCACAGTGTTTGCCCGGCTTAACTGTAAAAAGCAAATAGCCCTTATGAGAGGAACATAAGGTAAACACTTTACTGAACCACTTTTGACTGCATTAGTGCCACCAGTCACTGTGCGACATCTCTGCCAGCGTTGCTACAGCTACAGACTGTGACTATCCCGTCCATTGTTCTTCGGAAAATAACTTACTCTAAGCAGGATTGGATAAAAAGTTTGAACATAAGTTGCTACTGTAGGTTTTACCCCTAATTTCGTTCATCAATTAAATATACAGCAGGTGTATATTCATCTTTTTGGTTGCTTGAGTAACATGAAAAAACATGATCTAATCTCTCCTGTATGTCTTCTGCAGGTTTTCATGCAGCATTGTTCTATTTTGATCCATCTTGTTCCCTGTAAATGATGAGGAAAAGCATCTTTTGCATCTCATGCTGCCACCACCATGTGTAATTATGGGTTAATTTGATCAAAGCACTTTCTGACACATGTCTACTGTTGCCTAAACATCTTAAATCGGGATCTGAATTCATTGTTGCCTCACCAAGCCCAGATTTGTGGACTTTGTGACTAAAATTTGTTCTCTTTGACTGACATTTTCTCTCAACTCATGGAGCTCTGCTGCTCCTCTTGAATGTGTCTCCTCTACATTTCAGTTTTAAGTAGATGTCTGTGTCTGGATGGATTTGTAGCTGTGCCAGACTCTTCAGAGCTCCATGAAATGTTCCAAACTTTAAAAGGTGTGTTATAACCCAACTCCTCATTAATAACTTCTAGAGTTTAATTGGAAGACCATCCACGTGTTTTGAGGAGGGGCTCTTAGTTTTGTTGTTTTGGTCCAACCCCTGGTGTGATTGATGTGTTCACATCTACTCAAACAAACCCAGTTAATAGAAGATATAAACCTAAAAACCTAGAAAAACATCTCAAGTTTGAAAAAAACCCATAGATTTTTTATCAGGGGATGCTTGTCGTCATTCAGTAAAAGGTGAAGATGTACCATTGAAGCCATCCTGGTTGAGATCACCCAGAGGAGCCAGAGAGGTGCCAAAACGACCAAACACCTCGGAGCCCAGGAGATGGGTTTGAGCTGGCTCCAGATGCAGCGGGCCCCTCTGGAGGTAAACGTACACCTTCCCCAGCTCCTCCAGGCGCCCGTTGAGCCCGGGGCGCATGAATGTTGGAGCACCAACAACGAGGTCATCAAAACTGTTTGTGAAAGAGAATTTCATGGATCAATACAGAGAGGAGAGTAATTAGAACAGGGATAATATACTTTATATACTGGAAAAAATCGAAATCTAGATAAGTCATTTTTTCTTAACATAAGTGCA
The DNA here is from genome assembly GCF_016077235.1 of Cyprinodon tularosa. Taxonomy (NCBI): domain Eukaryota; kingdom Metazoa; phylum Chordata; class Actinopteri; order Cyprinodontiformes; family Cyprinodontidae; genus Cyprinodon; species Cyprinodon tularosa. Next base: position 914,914 of record NW_024039108.1, read on the forward strand.
TTTGTTATTGGATTGAGGAGGTAAGAGAAATTTTTCCAATGGAACAAGACAATTTATACTTAAAATAAGAAAACACAATTGCGTTGTCTTATTTCAAGTGCATATAAACTATCTTATTTTAAGAGTAAAAATACTACTCAAATTAAGGATAAATGCACTTCATCTAAGAAATTTTTACTTATCTCTAGATCGTTTTTCCAGTGTAACTCCACCAGGGTTTAAGCATAAATAGCTCCAATAATGAACAAAATAGGAAGTAAATGATAGGAGGGGAAAAGTTTCATGACGTGTTTGAAAGTTAAGAGTGACTCCATGATGGGAAGTCCCCACAAACATTCAGCTTCTGCTGTATTTTCTCTGCTCTCATTTTACCTCCCTCTATTTTCTGCCACCGTTTGTGTCACCGCGCCTCCCTCCGCTTACCCGTCGTTGTTGATGTCAGTGGCCGCCACCGCGTAGCCATAGTAAGACCCCATCTGGAATACATTTTAAAAAGGGCCCAGTTAGCCTGTAATCACACCATGGTGCACAGATCCTTCTCTTTCCTTCATTTTTTTTCCTCTGCCTTTCATCTCCTGTCTCCTCCACCACTACCACTCTAGAAGATTTGCTTAAAATCTCTCAATCCCACAATCCCCCAGCGTCCTTTTTTCTCCCTTTTCACAGAAACTCAAAGTTTGAGCTCCTGTAGGATTGAAGTAATTAAAAGAACTAAAACGATTTCTAAACTTCACAAACTACTAGCTTTACTTTTTATGTTCAATTAAAGCAAATAAATATAATTATAAATTGTGGTATCCTGACTATGTTGCACTGCAAAAGAATTAAATGAAGAGAAGAAAAAGAAACAGATTACTTGATAAATGTGTCTTCTCATAGAAAATCGCCTTTCACATGAGCCTAATTGTTTTCATTCAGGATCTGTTTAACATTAGTCCATTCAGTCTTTTTGCTCATCCTCCATTTAAAATGTTTTCAAACTTCCATAGATTTCTCTTTGATGTTTTTTCTAACATCTGAGCAGAAGTATTTAACTTGTCAATGTTTTCACCGCTCTTAGATGTTATATTTATATTTTTCCACAAATATAAAGTTGCAAAGAGTTTGAATTCAAGTAAGTCCATTTTTCTTGAAAGATTTGGGTGTTTTTTTGTTTCTTTTTTTGCTTTGAACAAATAAGGAAGAGATTGAGAATTTATGAAGATTATCTATATTCAAAAACATTTTTAAAAAGTTTAATTATATTTCAAATGCATAATATCTATCTATCCATCCATCCATTTGCTGTCACACTTTATCCCTGCTGGGGTCGTGAGTGTCAATGGGCGAGAGGCGGGGTCCACCCTCGACAGGTAACTGTTGGGATCCTCAGGCTTGCCCACTACAGGGCGCCGAGGATCCTCTTCTGCTCTCTTTGTCTTTTCCTTAGGGCTGGAGTCACTGTCAGGTTCTGGAGATTACCCTCTGCCTCCAGCAGAGTGCGCCGTGGGTCCTCCTGAGCTGAGCCTCTCACACACCTGTGGCTGATCTACTAATCAGGAGGACCACAGTATTTAAGCTGCCTTCAGACCTGGATTCCACGCCGCAGTGTTGATCTTAGTTGGTTAGCTTTCTGAGCCTCTGTTACAGAAGAATCTTTGCTATCTTTATTGTGAGATTAGAATCTAATTCTTCCTTGTCTCTGCCTCACAGGAATCCTGTCTCTTCGTGAAAGCTCTGGATGAGCTTAACCTCCTGTCTCTTCGTGAAAGCTCTGGATGAGCTTAACCTCCTGTCTCCTCGTGAAGCTCTGGAAGAGCTGTCTCTCTGGCAACCTGTCTCTGGTCTGCAGCTCTGGGAGAGCTGCATCACAGGAAACCAGTCTCAAGCCTGAAGCTCTTGGAGAACCAACCTGCTAAGCTGCCCTGGTGAGCCAACCCAAAGATTCCTACGTGGTTGAAACCTGACGACCCCTATGTGGAGTTTCCCTAGAGGTTCCCATGTGGATTTCCCCTGTTGTTCCCTACGGTGAGCTGGAAGCTCAGCCTAAAAGTCCCTCCGTGTTTTCCCCTGTTGCTCTCTGCAGTGAGCTGGAAGCTCCAACCCAGGACTGCCAAACTAACCCTAAGCTAGATGCTTAGCCACACCACACCTGAACTCAGCTACCAGCCTTCTTCCCTTCCTTGCACAGTCCCCAGTGAACCAGCCCCCTGCCTGAACTGTTCCAATTATTTCCATGTGCTTGTGACAATAAACATTGTTAATCTTTCAACCAGTTTCCTTCTCCGTGGTGTTCTGCATACTTGGGTCACTTTAGAGAACCCATCATGACAGTAACCAGTCCATCGCAGTCCTAAATATCTAATTTTATTATTTTAGGGGCAAAAATACTAATTTCACTGGAAGATCATCTTTTTCAGCTGTTTAGATTCAGGGCAAATACACTCATTCAAGAAATTTCTATTGCATGTTTTTAAAACAAAAGCAAGACAAGCACAGAGTGACTGTTGGCCCTGAACATGTTTACGTATGCGGCTATAGGCTTAAATTTCTAGAGGACATAGGGACCCCCATTTCATCATTCTGCTTCATTCTATCTCTATTCTCCCACTCTGCAGAATCTGTTAGTTCAATCTCTAACGTTCTGCTCTCTCTGCTTTTTCTCATAGTAGCTTCATCTGGTCTGTTCCTGTTTGGCTGTGACTCCATCCTGGAGAGAAATATCAACTGTGCTGCTGACATCAACACCTTTGTTTATAGATGTTGGAGCTTGGCCTGTTTTTCAGTGTAGTCCTGTTTCTCTGACTGTAACTGGCTGGATGTGCTCTCTTCATCCTCTGACATGGGAGCTGGCTCGGAGCTCGTCTGCCTGGCTGTGTGTTCCCTGGACTGGGCCGCCTTTTACAGCTGCTTTTTGTATCTCTGCTTCTGTCTCCTTGAACCGCAGTCGGCCTCAGCAGATGGCCGCTCACACTGAGCCTGGTTCTGCTGGAGGTTTCTTCCTGTTAAGAGGGAGTTTTTCCTCTCCACTGTCGCTACAAGCATGCTTAGTGTGAGGGATTGCCTTCAAGTTAATGAGTCGATGCAATCAGGTGGTTTTCCTTAGATAGAAAACTTTTTAATCAATCTGACTGTATGATCTGGTGAAATGTAAAGTGCCTTGAAATGACGTGTTGTGAATTGGAGCTATTGAAATAAACTTATCTGAAATTGTGTTAAAATTCTAGTATTTCAAATTATATATAAAAAAGAAAAGTTAAATTCTCAACATTATGATATTCACTCTAATACCCTAAGAAATGATTTCCCAAAGCAAAGAATAAAAATGTTCCCTATACAGGTTTTTTTATTTGGAAAAAAGTTTAAAAAATGACGTCTCCATTCTCTCCCTCTAACCGCTAACAAAAAAGCAGCATGAGTCAGTACCTTGGTCCCTGGAGAACAGATTTTATTTGAAAATGGAATCGCTGGCTGGATTTATCAGTCTAAGTAAAGCTTACAGCACAAAGACTAAAGAGTGTTTATGCAGCTGAGCTGACCAGCGGTGAGCACACACCCACAGAGCAAAGCTTCAGCCAGGGGCTTCACACAGACCACTTTCAATGACAGCTCATGCTACCCCCTCCACCTAGAAAAAGGTTTTCCATTATCAATCAACTGACAATTATATTTTACAATATGCTGAATTAAAAAAGTACTAAATCATTTGATTTTAACAATTTACTATATCAGTTTTATAATATATTGCCTAAATAAACCAATTTCAACATTATTAAATTGGACATATTTAGAAGACATAAAGAAAGAAGGAACCTATTAGGTTTCTGAAAAAGAAAGACGAATGAAACATGTGAAGTCTTCTGATTTCCAATGTAGAGAAATGTAAAACTACTTTTGAAGACAGGGTATGTCACTACGATATTTATCTCTTTGTTTCAGTGAAGTGTCTGTTTTTAGTGTAGTGCGTTAATTCAACAGCTAGTTAAATAAGAAAATACAAATCTATCAGTCACATCATTAAATTAAACGTCGTGTATCACAGGGCCTTGGCAAGAAATGCCTTCTCCTGAAAATTTGATCAAGCCTGGAGTGATTTTGCCGGAGCAGCAGGAAATTTAAGGTGAGCGCGGAGAGGATTTTAAGCGGAGCGTCCTGGCGCAACTTAATGCGGCGGAGCGAATGAGCGAACATCCTCCTGAGCGGAAAATTGCACAGCGCTTCGCTTCGTTAACATGCTCTACTCTGGATCCATTCATCTTTCCCAAGGGGGGGGTTACTCCGGTGGCTGGAAGTTGGAGGGGATATTCGGCTGCCATTCGCTGCCATTCGGCTGGGAAGGGCCATTTTGATTGGCTGCTACTGTAAGAATGAATAGAGGCGCCTCTAGTGGACGGTGTGTCATCCCAGCTAGAGGTTCCGCCTTAAACCATAATACTGCAACGTGATTGGCTGATCAGTCTGCAATGTTTGAAGTGAGACCAGATGCATTGTTTTGTGTTTGTAAACCAACAAACTCAGTAAGAATTCATCTTAGGGGGAAAAGTTTGAAAAGAGGTTAAAAAAAACAAAACTGCGACACACTTTTCGGGTTTTGTTCCAAAGACAAAAAAAAAAATAAAACAACGCAGCCCTTTCTTTCCAAAACCCAGTCATGTTCTACTCGTGGTGGCCTTTCATGTAATATCTAACTGAAACGCTTTAAGCTGTGGCTGTAAATGTGGAAAAAAAAGTTTAAAGGGTATAAATAGATATTACAGCAGTAACAGTGCTGTTATGACGCAGTCTTTGAAAAATGGTTAAAAAAAAAAAGAGCTTATTATGCATGGTCCAAAAGCCACCTTAAACTAAAGGTCAGTAGGAAGAAGTTTCCATCATAGAGGCAGAGTATAAAAGGAGGACTTTGTGCTGCTGCTAAAATAAGCAACATGATTCATCCCCAATTTTTTTTTTATGTGGTTAATGTAAATGTAAAACTGCCGTTATATGTATAAATAGTCAATCTATCACCTCCAGCTTAAAAAGCAGAGCTGGAACCACAAAGAAACAACATCAACAGGGCTTACTGTATCCCTAACCTTTGACCCCTGTACAGTCCCATTAAGCACAGAGCTAATTAATCCTCCTTTAAGGTGGAAGTGATCACATACCTGATCCCCGGTCAGGTTCAGTACAGATTTTAGATCCTTTCCACTTAAAATGGAAACCTATAACACACACATACAAAACAAGACAACCAAATTGTTATTTTATAAAGAGGAAATAAAGCAGTTTGACATTTTTAGATTTGGTTAAAGGTATGGGGAGGATGTTCTGTACCCGGGTGGATCATTAAAATATGGGGTCCTCCTAAATGTCAATCATTCTGGTGATATGTTTTCGTAAGGCCGTCCCTTTTCTGCGCATGCACACCCTTAGATTCCCAATGGAAAACTCCATTGGGACCAAGTAGCACTAAATTGGTGACTTAGAAATGAGGAACGCTATCGACAGAGGAAACATGCAAGAGTTTAGTGTCGGAGGTCGTGGATGAGTCTCCTCCATCATACATTTTTTATTTAGAGGAGGAAAGCGGGGACGAAGATGTTGTGGAAGAGGACGCCAGGGCAGCAGAAGCTTGGTTTGGTGTAGAAGGCTTCCAGTCATACATGTTTGAGCCCTTGCCTCGCAACGGTGCCAGTTCTGTTAGCTCTACACCTGCTGAAGACACAGACGTCCATCCCCGTGAACACTGGGACGGAACTCAATGGGAAAGGAAATTATTCTTATTTCAACCATTGCGTATATTTGCTGCAACATATGAATCAAGATGCTATGACTGAAAAGATTTGATTGACAGATGACTGTTGAAATATGATTGGCCGAATTAAGGTGTTCACGCTGACGTATAACTAACTGGCCTGCATCAGACAATGGGGAAAAAAACTGATTTTAAAAATAGAAATGTTCTAAATTTTGGGAAAATATTGTCTGATAAAAAGTACAGTTATAAACATGTTTAAGCCAGAATGATTTGACATTTAAATATGATTTCCCTACGACTTTAAAGGAGAAGTCAGGTCAGCAAGGAATAATCATCCATGCATCCATCACTCTTATCCCAAGCGAGGTCGCGAAAGGAATAATTAGTGGATCATTATCTATACCTAAAACTAGTACATTCACAGTGATTTAATGAAATTAGCGTTAATCAGTAAAAAAATAAAAATTATTTTAAGTCCAGGAGCGGCCATTTTTGCCCAAATATCCATCCATCCATCCATCCATTTTCTGGCACGCCTAATCCCAAGCAGGGTTGCGAGGGGTGCTGGTGACTATCTCCAGCTGTCTAGGGGCGAGAGGCGGGGTACACCCTGGACAGGTCGGCAGTCCATCGCAGTTTTGCCCAAATATACACTGGAAAAAATCGAAATCTAGATAAGTAATTTCCTCTTAAAATAAGTGCATTTGTTTTTGGATTGAGAAGGTAAGAGAGACATTTTGCCAATGGAACAAGATAATTTACATTTAAAATAAGAAAACAAAAATCGATTTACTTATTTCAAGTGTATATTATCTAATTATCTTATTTTAAGTGTAAAAATACCCATTCCATCGTCAAACTATCTCATTAAGGGTTAATAAACTTAATTTTAGACATTTTTATTATTTTGTAGATCGTTTCTTTCAGTGTAGTAACACCTCACTCCTGACATCTTCCAGCAGTGAGGTCACGGTGCGGTAAGCCTAGCGCCATTCTCCCGCTTTTCAAGCAAAATCAATGGGAACTACTACACACATCTGCAATCAACAACAATTATTGAAGATTTCCAGAGGACTTCACCATTGAAATTCACCAGAGCTATAGCGAAACTGACAATGCCCACGTGCATGGCAGCTGGATGCTGGAATACATCGAGTAAAAGTGGAAAAAAAAGAGTTGTTTCACCTTTCTGATTCCTGATCCTCCACGGACAGGTTCATCGTTGGATTGCTAGCTTAAAAAGAGGATTTACCATCGAACTTCTGGCCAGAGAAAAAATACATAATATGTAGCCAACATTTGGAAGAAGAATGTTTTCAAGATAACTTGGATAATAGCGCGTTGTGAAAAAAACACCAGATACAGCACTGGGACTTGATCAACAGCCGATACCGCACCGTGACGTCACAAACCAGTAGGTGGCAGTAGTGTTCTTTGACAAACATGGATGCCTCCAGTAAAGCACATTTAAATGCAAATTACTCTTAATTAAAAACACTGATCATTTATTGAACAGTATGGAATAATTTGATATTTAAGTACTTTCAGAAGTTTGAATTCTGAATATGACCGGACTTCTCCTTTAATAGACATTGCCTCTCGCGAGCGGGTACAGGGTTGTGCATGTGCATTTTTTATTTTTTTTCTAAGTGGAGAGGGCAGGTCTTTTCAAAAATTTAGGAAAATCCTTTCCAATACCTTTAACTGTTACATCAAAAACATGAGGAACTTCCTTACTAAACCATGCAGCATTAGTCCTTTAGGAACTCCTGTGATGAAATCTGCAAACAGAAAGGCAATCATTCATGCTCCTGCTTCATGAAAGACTTAATAATCCTTTACCATAGCAATATAAACATGTGTGTTGTCATCTGTGCTCAGTCAAGCGCTCTGGCTCTCTGTACTGTAAATATGACCCTCACCTTCCTCTTCGTCACCACTGAACTCGCCACTGGTCACAGAGTAACCTGCAGGAGAGGTAGAGAGCAGAGGCAGACAGAAGACAAAAGAAGGAGTTGGAGACGCATTAATGAGACAGTGGCTTTAGGCAAAACTTTGCATCCATTTAAGCTTTTTTTTTTTGCATCCTTGTTTAAGAAAGGACCATAATTACAGCCGGCAGTACTGGATCACTTTCCATTCATTAAACATTCTAAGCTTGCTACAACGATGGAACATAAGTTGCACTGGGAAAATGATCTAGAAATAATTAAACATTTCTTATATTAAGTGTATTTACCCTTATTTTGAGTAGGAAAATGAGATAGTTTGCCAAACGAATTAGTATTTTTACTCTTAAAATAAGATAATTACATAATATGCACTTAAAATAAGGCAGTGCAATTGTATATGCTTATTTTAAATGTAAATTTTCTTGTTCCATTGGCAAAATGTCAATTTTTACTTCCTCAATCCAAGAACAAATGCACTTATTTTAAGAAAAAATCACTGATCTAGATTTGGATTTTTCCAGTGATGGGATTTTGAACTTCTGACCTCAAACCATCAACATTGTTCATTAGGAGAGTTTATCCAGCAGTGTTACTCATCAGGGTGGAGGACATCTGAGTGGAAGCCTGCCCACTAGATTGTGACATAAATGATCACCAGGGATGTCAGAAGTTATACTGATTGGAGAACTAGAGGAAAGGTCCCGCTGCGTGTGAAATTGTGAAATTCATTTTGAGGCAGATTTTGTGTTCACAAAGTTGAGTATTTGTCAGGGCGGTGCATTCTTAGAGGAAAGACTGCATCCTCTCGGGGTCAGGAATGTACTTAAAGCACAGTAAAATGTTGGATTTAGAGCTAAAGGTCAGAAGGACATTTGAAGATTTCCTCATGCCTGACTAAATGCAGATAATCACCCAAACCTTTTGTTGATGTCTAGTTTGACTCAAATATTTACCCAGATAACTGTCATCATAGCTCCCCTGGACCTGCTGGGTCTGAATCTGCCCGGCGACCGACAGCAGGAAGTAGGAGGGATAATACGCCTTAACAATCTCCTCTGTGGTAGCTGAGATCAGCTGACCTGTGGGAGGTTAAAGGACATTTGCCTTTTTTTAGGTTTAGGTACTGATTGATTTTCCTCTCTAAAGGGGAAACAAAGCGCTTCCAAGCTGCTTCTCACTCCACTCAGCTTACCTTGCCAGTAAAAGCTACCAGGTCCTCCAAGAACAACCCGTCCATCCTGTAACAAACAACAGTAGCAGAGCAGAGGAATCCTTGCATCTCTAGTTTCCTCCAATGTGTTTCTACAAACTTTCTCCACTGCCTTGTAAAAGATTCTGAAAGCGTTTTTCAAGGTCATCTTAATGTTACAAACTTTTTTGGGGGATTTTATGTGATGGAGCAACATATAGGGCCGGATCTATCAAAGGGTTTGCGTGTATAAAAACGTGAGCTATTTCACTGCGCACGCTAAAAAATGTACAAACTGATCTATCAACAGCGTGCTAAAAGGATTTGGTCTTTAAAACGTGCTAAATAGCGCCTCTTATCCATTTAGTACTTTTTCTGCAATGAATATGCAATATGGGGCGTTTACACACAAAAGTGCGTCTTGTGGGAGGAGAACATGTAAATATATTAATTTAGCACTCGCAAAGTGATTTATTAAACCTGAAAGCAATTTTGCTAACGGTATCTGACTCTATATTTAACACGTTTCTAAAGAAGGTGCAAATGGTCTGTATGCGTAATTGCGCACACATGGCAGCGGTTATTGTCGCAAGAAGGAGACATGGAAATGAAGCAAGGAGACGCAGAGAACGCATTTTTTCACTCCGTGTTAATATTTTTGGAATGAACGAGGAAACGATCAAAACATATCGTTTATCCAGCATTGCCATTTTGGAGCTGCAATTCCAGTGATTTGCTCCTCACAGAGCGTCAGCTGTACTTGTTCCTCAATGCTGGTCAGAGGCATCTCATCTACTGTGCCCCCTCCTGTTTTGTTCGCAGATGTTTTGTTATATGCCAGTTTTTCTTTGGTTCGCCTTCTAAAATCCTGGTATCTTCTTTTTACTTTATCCACTGTTCGCAAGGTTTCACCAACAGCGTTTATTTTATTACAGATTTGTTCACATATAGCGTTCCTCTGTGTGCAAATGTTTGTTGGCTTCATCCACCAACACCTCCATTTCCATGGGGTCGAATTTCCTTTTGCGCCTTCTGCTGTCCAAACTCGCCATGCCGCAAACCACAAAACGCGCAAAACCGTCATTTAAATAGGGCGTCTCCAACAGTTTTGCACCTGTCACCAGTTACGCAATCGCTCTTTTTAAATCACCCGCAAACCATGGTTCAGCCCCTCGCGCAAAATTCCAGTTTGCGAGCGCAAATTACTGCACGCAAAATTGGATCATGATAAATCCGGCCCATAGTGTTGTCTGCCTCTTCTACAGAGCTCTGCTGACCGCAGAAAGTGGCGCAGACAGGAGGCCTCTGATTGGTCAAATCTACATCCGCTCTACACTATGCATATTTCCTGTTTGGTTCCTTACCGGCTTGTTTTGTTTGTATGACCGCCATTGTGGAAAATAATAGACCTGCTAGAAGAGCGAGGTGCGTGAGAACGCTGGGGGCCCTTTTTCCACCTGGATTCCCGCTGTTTTTGGCCCTCATGACCCTCCGTTGTTGCACTAACTTGCCCCCACTTCCTCACCGCCTCGGCCGTATCTAGACCTACAGCCAGTTCCTGATTGTCCCTGTTGCGTTGTGGCGTGGAATAACATAGCGCAGACCATGCTTCAAAGTTCATACCTGTGACAAGCTAATTGCGACATATAATATGTCTACAGGTAGACATATTACCAGCCCTTTAGTAGTCAACCCCTTTTACTCTGCTTCCAAAAATAAAAAAATAAAAAAATAATTATTATACTTGCAATTTTTATTTATGGCCTTTTTCTGGATGCTTGCTAAAGAACATTCTGGAATAAAAAAGAATAAAGGAACTCCAAGGAAAAGTTTGAAGTTTTGGGTTTTCAATCGGCAGAGACATTGTGATTTGTGCCAGTGTTCTGTCAGATCAGCATACCCGGTCAGACCAGCATACCCATAGTCAAAACCTGTTTATCCTTTAGTTTATCACTTTAGTTTTGTATGAAAAATAGACTTTCAACTACCTCAATAGGCATGTATCCATTTAGTCATGTACAAAAAAACTATTTAATTAATTACTTTTTGGTGTTTTTTTAACCCTATGCCGATATCACCTTAAATAGTTTTTTTTGTACATGACTAAAGGGATACATGCCTGTTGAGGTAGTTTAAAGTCTATGTTTCATACAAAACTAAAGGAATAAATGCAAATCTGACGTCTTGCGCATGCGTATAGACTGTAGGTATGCTGATCTGACAGAACACAGGACTCAGACTTATTTTCACTTCTCTCCCACTGTACCACAAATTGCAAACATTGTTCCTCTTTTGACTGGGTCAAAACATGACAGTAATACGTTTAAAGAAATGTAAATATAAAAATGCCTTTGCAAAAAGAAAACTTGCGTAATCGGAAACCTGAAGTGCAACGGTTAGAACTGCCGCTTCCCTGCGACTTTAAGGTAGCAAAGGTCTAGAGAAAGCTCTTTACTTTTAGTCATCATGAGATATTTCTTGTGTGTTACCAGAGACACTTTTTTATAGAATCAATTGGGATTGAACCACCTGATATTCATTTGCACTGAAAAGGGGTATGATTGCTTTCTAATTGCTGAGAGATTTTATCTGTCGTCTTGGCTTTCCATTCCTTTTTGCACCTCCCTTTCTTCACCTCCCTTTCTTTACTCTGTGCCATTTCACTTTATTACACATAACTTAATTTCTGGACATCTATGGTTTGATTTCTTTGTATGTGTGGATTGCATGGATTATTGCCGACATCTGGTGAAAATGTCATGTCAATAGCACCTCTAGAAATATAGCAATTTATTTCTTGCACCTCTAACTAGTTGTGCTCATAACAGATCCCAATAAAGCTATGTAATACCTTTCCAAGCCAATCTACATCTTGAAGGCTTTACCTTAAAAACACAGCAGAGACCTTGTGATGTAAGGTGAATAGTCTAGCATAGAATTTCCTTACCTTAGTAAAATCAGCGCTGAATCCACCCTGACAATAGCCCTGTCCAGCAGGGCCATGTCTTTCTGCAGTGAGGAACACATAAACGCAGCACCCAATGTTAGTTTTGCAATAAAGCAGGTAAACCTGGGAGTGTCTGTAAATAGCAGTGACATCCATGCAGCAGCTCACCCGTTCTGCATGGGGCGTACTCCACAAAGGTTCTGAGACCATCAACAGAGAGGTAGCAGGTTCCTGTAATGTCAGAAAAAGGTGTTTCATGTTCTGTCCTCCAGTAATACCTGGGTGCACAAGCCTGGAGATGACAAGAGGGGAGGAAGACGATGAGGTTTTTCCTTTAATGAAACCCAATATGGGAAAGTAAAAAAATAAAGCTGGACATTGCTAACAGGCAGATAAAAATAGGTTACACTTCAGGTAAAAAAAAAAAAAAATGTAGCAGCTCCCCAGAACTTAATTACTCAGCCAGTGTCGACGGTTGAATTTAACGTTTTATTTTATTTGAAGAACCTCATCATAGTCAACACAGTTACATCAGTCACCATGAAAACTATAACTTATACAAATATTAGAATACAAAACATAAGCTTACAATACACTGGGGAACACTAAGTGTTGATTTTTTGGTGAGAAAAACATCTTAACACTTAAACTCATTCATTGGTACAACAGCAGAATTCGAATTCATGGGCAGCGTCCTCCGAAGGCAAGATTCGTAGGACGATTAAGTCATAGCACCACGCCGAGGTTGGGTCGGATTCCAAGACTCCTAGAAACGCGTCCTTCTTTTCGCCCGTTTTGAAGGAGGGGTCTGTTGTATCCTACGTAGCCTTGGATATCCCAGGATTCATTGAAAGTCCAAGCAAGGCGGCTGCTCCATGATCAGAGGTAACGGGTACTTGGCGACGAACAGTGGTGAATAATGGAAGTTCAGTTCAATATAATACAAATGTGTAAAAAAATCTGCAACATTCTTAGGTGAAATAACTTGTATTATATCATCCAGCTGCCATGCACGTGGGCATTGTCAGTTTCACTATAGCTCTGGTGAATTTCAATGGTGAAGTCCTCTGGAAATCTTCAATAATTGTTGTTGATTGCAGATGTGTCTAGTAGTTCCCATGGATTTAGCTTGTAAAGCGGGGAGAATGGCGCTAGGCTTACCGCACCGTGACGTCACTGCCGGATGATGTCAGGGGGGAGGGGTTACTATATCTGGGCAAAAATGGCCGCTCCTGGACACAGTGATTGCGATGAAAATTATTGTTTTTATTTTCTTACTGATTAACGCTAAATTCATTAAATCACAGCGAACTTATTAGTTTTAGGTATAAATAATGATCTATTGATTATTCCTTGCTGATCGGACTTCTCCTTTAAGGGTAAGTTATTCAATGGTGTAAAGCACATATTCGGGCGGGTTTTTTAAGCATACCTTGAGGTCAGTGGCGGCTGGTGAAAAATATTTTTGGTGGGGCTGATATAGCCTAGTGTATGTCTCCAACTAATCCGGAATAAGAATTCGATTAAACAATTGGACAATACATACAATTTAACAGTAATGATTTAATTTACTATATAATAACAGTGATGATTTGGGTCACTGTGACGGGGTTCTTTGGCCTCCAAGAATCCAGGCTCAGTCGGGTTACCGGTGTTGCTGATTTATTGAGCTCAAAAAATCAAAACAGGGTGCAAAAGAAACTAAACATATACCAGATACTCTGGGCCTCAGCCTCCCTCCAGTTACCAGCAATGTAACAAAGAAACAGACAACAAAAATTGCCGCTTTTCTTCCCACAGCCCTCATTAAATAGTTTAAGCCCCTCACCTCAGGCTCTCTTATTTCTGATTTCTTCTCATTAATCAGTTTTGTCCATATATTACCTCCACAAACAATTAATTTACAAAAACAAATAATTTTTACAACTTAATTCTTTTACACAGATTCGTTGACTTATTCAATTACACCAAACTGGGTTTGAACCCAGCAAAGACGCAGCCAGACTGAAGATGACAAGTCCCCGCATAAACACGTACACACCCACACCCCCAACATACCCACCCACACACACACACACACACACACACACACACACACACACACACACACACACACACACACACACACACACACACACACACACACGGCTAACCCCACTGAAATATTAAGTGTGCACCCTCAATATGCCAGCAGGTAACCAGGAACAGCTTGTGTGTTTTAAGTTAATAGAGCTACTGATCTCAGCGCGAGTGTATTGGTCCTCACAAACACAGTATAACAGGAACGTGTGTGTGGCGCGCAAAGTTAGAGAGGTTGTTTTAAGCGACGAGGTGGATTCGTCACAGTCACAATAACCATGACATGAAATGTTCATATCCTACAACAGGGATGTTCTTCCGGCAAACGGGTAGATAAATAAGGATCTCACCGAATTTGGTGGAAGCTGCATCTTCCTTGTTACGTTCGCCATCGTCCCTCTCATTGTCTGCACCTGCGCTTCGGTTCAGAAGCCAGTAAAAGCGCAGTATTTTCAGCGCCCCAAGACCATAAAGTTCCGAGACGCTGATTGGCCATTAAATTCACCTAGCAATAGTACATGATTGACAGATTCTCTGCAAATGTGGGTCAGTCTGATCACAGCCCCCAGAACAGAGACGGTAGGAGTCTGTCTGTGGAAATCCACAAATTAATGACAGTAGATAGGGAAATGTAGTTTATATAATTTGTTTTGCTTATAGGTACACAGTCTAGAGAGTAAAAGTGACATTTATGATTTAATTTCTAAAAATATATTTTACGTTTCTCTCTTCTTATCAGGGAGGGCGGTGCCCCAGCGCCCCCTATGGGCCGGCCGCCACTGCTTGAGGTCTTAGCAGATTTTTCCGTAGCTAAACCATTTTTAAAAAATGAATTGGGACTAGGCTTGTCATTAAAAATGAATGACCTAGATTAACAACCATTGAAAGGGCAGAAAATTGTTGTTAAACAAAGTGACAGGTGAAAGCAGGAAGTCCCTGGATGCTAGAATACCTGACTGAGTTGTTGGAAAGGATGTGGCTTTGGGAAGGATACAATCAGAAGGACCTTTAAAGAACTCTAACAGGGTAATACTCGGTAGGTTGGTTTCAGAGTCGGAGCCCAAAAGGAAGTGAGAAGTGGGAGGGACTAGATTCTTGCAGAATCACGACATGCTCGTGAAGAAAGGCCTTCCAAAGTCTTGAGTTTTAGGTTAAATAAAATCATTTCCTAATATCATTTCATGGGAATTTTCTCTTACAGTAGTTGGGAAAGTACGCCCCAAAGATACAATATTCACAAAAAATAGTTTAGCTTCTTTGAGTTATTAAGCTGCTCCAGTAAAGTACAGAATGCTTGCTGCTCTACAGGTAGAAATAAGAAAATATAGAGCGTGAATCTTCCTTTCCATTATGGATACAGCGTCATTTCAGGCTGCTCCATTGGAAGACTGTCATCAGTTTATGTTAGTGCTCCCATGATGCTAACAAAATCAGCAGCATTTGTCAGGGCTCCATTTTTTATCTTTGCTTGATGAAGTTATAATTAGAAACACTCCAATAGGAGATCTTAGGAGGCTGTGCTCTTTCTAATTTAGTCAGGACTGATGGGGGAAACCACTGCAGCAGATCATTTAAACAAAAGATCCTGCTCTAGAGCCTAAACCCCTGTAAATAGGTTTTGAGCTAAGATCAAAAAATGCCACGGAGGTAAAAGTCTATAAATTAGAATAATTGCAACTGCAGCATGTATGGAAAGCCAAAAGTGCCTCAAATTCAAAACATTAAAAAGGCTGTTTTCTACTTGTAAATGTGAACATTCCAATGTGATTTGCAATCCATGCGTGAGATATAAATGAGACAGAAACACTGTCTACTTTTAAGGGTAGGCTTAAAACTTTCCTTTTTGATAAAGCTTATAGTTAGAGTGGCTCAGGTTATCCTGAGCTATCTCTATAGTTATGCCACTATAGGCTTAGAATGCTGGATGACATAGGGACTCCTTTTTTTATCACTCTGATTCACTCTATCTCTGTTCGCTCATTCTGCAGAATTTCTTAGGCAAGGCAAGACAAATTTATTTGTATAGCACAATTCGGTACAAAGACAATGCAAAGTGCTTTACATGATTAAAATACAAGTTCTTAATTCAATCTCTAACATTACGCTTTCTGCTTTTTCTCATAGTACTGTAGCTTCGCCTCTTCTGTTCCTGTTTGGCTGTGACTCCATCCAGGAGAGAAATATCAGCTGCACTGATGCCATCACCACTTTTGTTTATAGATGTTGGAGATCGTGTTTCTGTGGCTGTGTGTTTCCTGGACGAGGCCGCCTGCGGAGCTTGTTTAAAGTTTCCTTTTGTATCTCTGATTCTTTTTGTATCTGCTTCTGTCTCCTTGAACCCCAGTCAACCTCGGCAGATGGCCGCTCACACTAAGCCTGGTTCTGCTGGAGGTTTCTTCCTGTTAAAAGGGAGTTTTTCCTCTCCACTGTCACTACAAGCATGCTTAGTGTGAGGGATTGCCTTTGAGTCAATGAGTCGATGCAATCAACTGGTTTTCCTTAGATAGAAAACTTTGAATCAATGTGACTGTATGATCTGGTGAACTGGAAAGAGCCTTGAGATGACATGTGTTGTGAATTGGTGCTATAGAAGTAAACTGAAATGAATTTAATTTTATTTGAGCATAAATATATAAAAGATGATTGCTAAAAGAAATTTGTCAAAATGTGACTCCAATGCCGATCAGGCTTTAATAAATGAATAATTACTTTTAAAAGGTTATTTGAATGATCAGATAAGCACTTGATTTTAGGTTGATAGTATTATGTAACAAATGTAATTGGCTATTCAAAGAGAAAATTAGCCTAAATGAAAGAACATTTGTTTGATTTTAGCAACAGGCAAAAATTTGTGAAATAAAAATCGTTGTGGTTTTTCAATTTCATCCATGAATTGTGAAAAGATGACCCAACTGAGAAATATCTCTCTTGGACAAGTTTCCAAATATTTTTTTGACAGGCAAGACAATTTTATTGCCAAATAAACAATTCAAATATAATTAAAAAAAGAACATGATAAAGCAGGTAGTAATCTGATCTGGTGAACTGTAAAGTGCCTTGAGATGACATGTGTTGTGAATTGGCGCTAGAGAAAAAAATGAATTGTCTATAATATCTATTTGCGTCATTTTCAAAAAGCTGGAGGATAAAAGGGCGTCGCCACATTCTGACAAACTTAAAGTTTAGACGAGCAGGAGGTCAGAGAAAATAAAAAAAGTCATAAAAAAGCATTCAACACTGAATGAGTTGGTTCAAACAAGATTTTATGACATAGTGCTTTTTGGGATTAAAAAAAAAAACGCAATGTAATAATATGTTAGATAAAAACTTCTTTAGTGTCGAGTTTAGAGAATTTACGCAATATAAAAAACATAAAGTAACCACAAAAGGAAAAATCTCTTCTCTGGAATATATTCAATAAAGAAAAACTCAAATTAACTTTAATTATATGTTTCCAATCCAACAGTAACAACTGCTAGATAACTAGTCTTACCAGGATGCTGCTACCATGGGAACGCACAACAGCTCCAAACCACTGATGGGACTTGAACTCAACTTGAGTGTTCACATCATTTATGTAGAAATATCGGTCACCTGCAGAAACATGGAGAAATAAAGTTGGTCAGGTGTGCTGGTTACAATTTAGCCATCCATCCATTTTCTGTCACGCTTATCCCAAGCAGGGTCACAAGGGGTGCTGGTTCCTATCTCCAGCTGTCTCCGGGCGAGAGGCGGAGTCCACCCTGGACAGGTCGCCAGTCCATCACAGGGCAACACAGAGAGAAACAGGACAAACAACCATTCACGCACACAATCACACCTAAGGAGAATTTAGAGAAGCCAATTAACCTAACAGTCATGTTTTTGGACTGTGGGAGGAATCCAGAGTAACCAGAGAGAACCCACGCATGCCCAGGGAGAACATACAAACTCCATGCAGAAAGACTCCAGGCCGGGAATCAAATCCATAACCTTCAAGGCAGCGATGCTACCAAATATGCCACTTATGAGCCTGTTATAACGTAACCCTAAACTCTAAGTTCAACTTTTCCTGCAGTAAAATCATTTTACTCTGTAAAATCTGTTCAAGATTCAGTTCATATTTGGATTTATTTAATTTCAAGTTGTATTAATCAGAGGAAAGAATCCACTCTTCAGTAAATCACCAGCGGTGTAATTATTGTCAGCCCTGCTGACAACATCACAGCCATCGGGGCAGCACTGCTCTTTCTCATTCCCAAGGGAAGTAACAATTTTGGAGATCATAGAGAGGAGGACCTTCAGCTTTTCACTTGAAAAAAACTTTCTAAATCCTCCAGCGCTGGTTCTACCTTCAAGGATTTAAGTCTAGGAAATGAAATGACCTGAGAGAGCTCTTGATCGTGTTTCTATGTTCATCCTGCCATATGTTTTTTATAATCAATACCCTGCTGACGGTCCCAGTGATGAGCTATTTTCAATCAAATGGCAGAATCCACTAGATTTTGGTCTAAACCCTCCCAGAATTTCTAAGAGTTTATAATGCAATGTACTCTGAGAAAAAACTTCCCCAAGGCTTAGAGATCATTTTCCCACTTATCCAACCTGTCTGGGGCCGTTTCTCAATATGTGTACTTGTGCCTTCTCGTGTAGTTGTGAAATGTCATCAGCCTCGGCCCTAGTACTGTTCCAATTCCAGAGATGGGAAATGTGGAGTCAACAATTCATCTTCATGTCATGTATTTAATCCCCACAGCCAATTAACCAGGTGAGTCCAATCTGCACACGTTGATTCACGGTAAAGATTGGACTCACCTGCTTCAGTGGCTGGGTAGAACAAATTCATGACATGGAGATGACTTGTTGACTCCACATTTCGCATCTCTGTCCAATTCACAAGAACAGAAGACAGAAAACGTACAAAGTCCCTGCATGTTGTTCTCACCCCTCCCTCTCTACCCAGCATGCATCAGAGCAGACTTGTCCGTTCTTGAGATTGACCCTTTCCCAGCATGCACTGCGGCAGCAGCAGCTTTCAATAGAGGGCTAACAGAGCTATTAAGTTAAAAGTTCTCTTTCTGTTGCCGTTGTTCTATAAAAGAACATTTTAAGATCAGTTTAGGCGAGAACATTATACTTTTAAATGTCACTATTTACCAATTTATTGCGTAGTTTAAAAAACAAAATTCCCAATTTGAGAGTACCATAGCTACAGCGTGCTGAATTAATGTTAATGTGTATTTAAAGACATTTCCATTAGTGGAAAAAATTGCAGGGGGGAATATAAAAAAGTCTAATCAACCAAAACTTTCATAACACCCATGCAGTGACCCCCCTAGGGGTCGCGGACCCCCTGTTGAAGACCTCTGCAGTAAGAGTCCAGGAGGAATCACACTCTGATTAAGCTTAGCTACGATGATGGAGAAGGGGATGGAGGTGGGTTGAATCGGTGTCATCTTAGTCAAAGCCAGACATCATATCGCAACCACTGCCTGCCCTTGGGTAGCAGACTGAGTTGTGCACTTGGAGACCTTTTAAGATGAACTCTGAATGCTAATTGGGCTTTGATGGAGGTGTGGTCAAAAGCTGATTGGCCATTTTCCGGAGGCGGATGAGGGTAAGTAATCAGTTTCTTAATTTCAACTTCCGCCTAGGCTTTATATCGCAGTTTAAACCAGCGGTACTTTCAACGCAGAGACCTGGGAATCAGGAACCTTCCCATGGAGAGGGATGGGAAAACACCCTCTAAAAACCTCCTTTTTAATTTAGTAGCATCCTAATAAACTGAGGTGATATTTGAGTTCAACAAACCTACATTCGCAGTTAAAAACATCTTAAAAGTTTATTTGGGGATCCTAGAAAGCAAAGTATTTAAATTTTTATTCATTATTTTTTTCCTCAATCATCTTCTTTCTGACCTACACTGAATCATGGGCAGCGAAGGATAGTCCAGATTTGGAGGAGTCTTTGGAGGATCTGTGTATTGCGATGGCCTTATGCGCAGCAGGGATGAGACTAAAAACACTGAAAAGAAAAATAGAAATTCAGAGACAATTTAGCTTCATTTATTTAAAAGAGATTTCTGAGGTACAAATGATTGCGCCACCAGTGTTTTCATATTAACTAGGCGGTTTTGGCTCATTTTTTATTTAATGTTTAACATGCACATAAAAAGGTAATTAAATGTAAAATTTTCAGACTTTTTGTTCCTCTTTTAATTGCTAGCGAGATGTAGGCTGCTCTCTAGTTTCGTAACCATGTCATTGCTTTTTGTCAGTGTTCCCCATGTGTTGTTGACTTTTTACATGGATGTTTTATGGCTCTTTTCCAGGGTTCTGCAGCTTTACTCTAGTTTCTGTGACATCAAACAGCTTAAAAAGCCTCTTGAAGAAACCATGTGGTTCATGCAACCCAAATGGTTGCTCTCCACTGTCAGGATCTGTTTTTAGATGAGGCCCTGGCAGTAATGCAGGAACAATAATCCCTGGGAATACATGTTGGATGGTCCCGAACAAAGATATGAAATTAAGCAACTTGATTAAAATTCCATCTCCCCCAAAACATTGCATCAAGAAAAACATTCTGCAGAAAGGACTTGCATCAGACCAAAGTGAGGGTTTCAGGAGATTGTGAAACTATAGCAGTTCCCTGGGTCATATAACGAAGCCTGAATTCAAAAAAGCAGCAGGAATCTCCAAGGGAGCAGATAGAAATTCAAACCTTGTTAATGTCCAAACCTCCTTTAGAGTTGTACAGAAAGCCTGTGTTTGTAAACAGTTTTTGGGCGGATAATTATGTACGCTGGGTTTGCGCTTGTTCTGTGTAAACTGCATGCTTAGAAAAGATTACATCATCTGATCCTTAAACGCTGGTCCCCCTCGCTTCCTGTGTTGCTGATTCAGCGATTATTCTCCCAGCATTTTCCTAAGTGTAACTTTGAACTGTTTAAACACATGGGGGCAAGGAGGAAAAAACCTAAATTCTAAAATAACATAAATGTGTTGATAACCTCTATTACCATGTCCGGAGTTGGGTTGGGATTTAGGAATTATTAGGTGTCTGCCGGTGAAGGCTCTATGCCAGGGGTAACTAATTGAAAATCATTGGGGTCCGAATAAAGAAAATCAAAAACCAGTAAAGGTCCAGAGACATTTTTAATTATAATCTGTTACTTTAAACAGAATTTAACACTGAAATACTGAAAGGTTTTATGCATCCATGTTATACATTGAAGCTTTCAAGTCGCAGGGAAATCATATCTAAATGTGAAATCATTGTGGTTTAAATATGTATATAAATGATAGTATCAAGGTGCTACTTTATTATATCTCTTATACTATATCCGTTGGTTGTGCTGTTCTTTTTACATCCCTTTGCAGGTGCTGAAGCAGACTGAAGATGTTTTATCGTTATCTTCCTTTTATCTTCTCTTTCTTTCATCTTTTCTCCTCTTTTTTATTTTCCTTTCCTGTTCTACTTAAATTGCAGTGTCCATAAAATCTCTAATACTTCCTGCATGAATTATAATAAAGCTATATGCATAGATCAAGCGGAACACTATGTCGATTGCCGTAGTGCTCCACTTGTGAAAGCAAAATCAGTTGGGCTCTTTTTGGCATCAAGACAATTATTCTTATTGCCACATCACCAGACAGTACACTGTAAAAAAATAATAACAAATAGGCCTTCGCAGCCCTTCGCTGCCCAGGCCTAATAAATAATAATTATATATGCAATGGTTGAAACAATGGTCTTTGCAGAGTAGTGGTAAGCGTTACAGGTGTATAGTGGGGAGAATTGTTGGCCATGTCCTTGCCAAGTATG
This sequence comes from Cyprinodon tularosa, assembly GCF_016077235.1. Taxonomy (NCBI): domain Eukaryota; kingdom Metazoa; phylum Chordata; class Actinopteri; order Cyprinodontiformes; family Cyprinodontidae; genus Cyprinodon; species Cyprinodon tularosa. The sequence continues at coordinate 936,603 of NW_024039108.1, forward strand.
TTCTTGAGAAGAACACAGGAAAGTCTGGACCTGGTGAGAACGGGAGCACGCAGCATAAATCTGGGTCAATTGGAACAGAAGCGTACCTGTGACATCACCACACGCTCGACTCATCTGGAGCTGCATTTCACCTCCTGTTATTAATAGTCTCTAGATAATAGTAAATCTTAATTTTTTCATTAAGTGGGGAAATGATAATGAACACAGTCAGATAAACACAAATTACATGAACATTTTGTCAAAAAATAAATAAAAAATCACCATGTTAAAATGAGGAAGTTATGTCCCCTAAAAAGCAGTTGCGCCTCGGGACTTCCCTACCGGTTCTTTTCCTGGGAGCAAGTTACTTACTACTCTTAACTCAAACTGGGTGAAACCACATAAAAACGGACTATAAAAACAGGAGTAAAAAAGTAACAGAGTTTATTCCAGATCAGGTTGTTACAGGACAGAGAAAATGCTTGGAGTTTGCACAGCTGTGGGCTCAAAAAATCACGTCCGCGAGCGTCCGGCAAAGATTGAGCCCCAAACAAGGTCATCTTCTCCTTCTTATAGCTCATGAGTCTATGTGTTGCACCAGGTGGATGCTTAGTTGTCTGTATCAGAAACTGACACGCCATCCATGCCCAAGGATTACAGATAGCTCTCCTCTATCAGTCCAGCTCCAAGATGTGCCCATATCCTGTGTATCTTTAAAAGACAAGAAAGCTGTCCTATTTAGATGACCTCCTTACACAAAGTGACATCCACAATGTGAAGGAAGGCCATCTACTCTCTCTATCTGGCTAACAAAGTAACAATGCACATGATGTATAAAAGAATAAACCTAACAACCATCAGAGCCAACGGTCCTTCACACAATTAATTTGGTAAATGGGTCTTACAGTGGTGCGTAAAAGTATAATGTTCTCGCCTCAAAGGATCTTAAAACGTACTTTTATTGAACAACAGAAAAGAGAACTTTTAACTTAATACTCTGAGCTTTGAGAGCGCTCCATTGAAAGGAGACGTAGGAGACTCATCCACGAGCTCCGACACCAAACTCTCCTCCTCTTCCATGTTTCCGCTGTCCATAGCATTCCTTGAGAGTGTCGTTTCTAAGTCACCAATTTCGTGCTACTTGGTCCCAATAGAATTTTCCATTGGGAACGCTCCAGAGGGCTTTACCATATTAACAGGAGAAAAGTCGCAAGTGAATTTAGACACTGCTGTCGGACAACATGCGGTAATTTATGAATATTTTAAATCACAATAAGTAATGCACTCAACAGCTATGGCCTGTATGCAGGTTCACCATAGAAGACTCCATTGCTGAAGAAAGAACATGTTGAATCTCGTTTAAAGTAAGAAAATTTAGACAAGCCTGTGAAATACTGGGAGAATACAGTCTGGTCAGATGTGACAAAAATTGAACACATAATACGCATCATGTTTGGAAATCAAAAGGCACTGCCATCCCCCCAAATTCACCATACCAACAGGAAAGTTTGGAGGTGGGATGATCATGGCGTGAGGCTGTTTTTCAGCATGTGGTTCTGGCAAACTTCAAATAATTGAAAGAAAGATTAATGGAAAAATCTAGAGAGACATTATTTATTAAAAAATCTGCTGCCATCTACCAGGATGATAAAGATGAAACATGGGCGGACAAAAAACAGGTCCATCCCTTAATAATAAAAAAATATAGCTCGTTGTTGGCCTACAGAACCTGGTACTGGTCCATGCCTCTGAAAAGGGAGTTGTTTGGGTCGTTGTTGGCCTGGCTAAATAGGTGAGATATTTTGGTCTCCTGCATGGCAATGGGGATTGTGACGATAGCGGGAAGGAATCAGCTCAGTTTCTGCGATGTAGGTTTTCGAGAGCTGAAACCTGAGTCCACCCTATCTGTTTAAGGTTCTTCCTTCCTACACACCCCTTTTAAACCACCTGTCTTCTTTGTCCAAAATGTGAACATTCTGGTCCTCAAACGCGTGTCCTTTCTCCTTGAGGTGTAGTTGGACAGCAGAATCTTGTACGGAGACAGAGAGGAATGCTCTGATCTTCATATTGGAGAAACCAAACAACCTCTCCAAAGATGCATGGCTCAAACCAGGCGAGCTACCTCCAGAGCTACAGAGTCTGGCGAGCTACCAGACTCTGCTGTCCACCTACACCTAAAACTAAACAGCGAAATCAGGTCATACAACTTTGGAAATGTCAAAATATGTGGCAAGATAGGAAATAGTGAGATAGCAGCTAAAATAGTTCAACATTTACCTTTGACTGCCCAAGTAAACACACATCTATTAGTTATTGGGCAAATAAATCATGAATAAAATCCTCATACCTTGATGGTCAAAGCTGACTGCGCTGCAGTTATTCTGGCTCCAGGAGCACTGGTACACCGCTCCTCCTTCTGTAATGTTCAGCTGGCTGGTGTTGGCTTTAGGAGCTCCAATCAGGATACTGATACTAGACAGGAGAGAAGTAAACAGTGTTGGCAAATATAGAAACAAACACTACATTCAAACAACAAAGTGTAACTTTTTGACCACTAGGTCAAAAAGTTACACTTTGCTAGGAGCGCTAGACCTGCAGAGTAAAAAAGAAGCAAATGTTCTTTTTTTCATCAAGGTACTGAAGGAACTGGTAACAGCTAAGCAAATAGTAGAATTAAGTGTTGGAACAAGAGAGGTGAGAGTGAATGCGCCACCTACTGGCTGGGAGAAGTTAAACTAGCTATTATCTTACCACATTTTGCTGCATTCACTATTGCAAACTACCCAGATTGGAGTTTGCATTGTAAAATAGTTCAGGCTAAGTCAGATTGGATGTAGCTCAGGGGTCTTCAACGTACACTGTTAGATTTGACTGGGCCATTCTAACATTTGATCCGAACAACTCCACAGTAGCTCTGGTTGTATGTTTAGAGTTGTCATCCTCGTAACCGGAGAGCCTTTGCCCTCCACCCCTGTCTTAAAGCAAACTGTAACCTTTAGCCACCAGGGGGAGCTTGACCTGCCACCTCCAGGTTTAGTCCCTTTGAAGTCTCCTGGTAACACTGCAATGTTCTAATACTAAGCAGTCTCCCTCTGTGCTTTGAAATCTAATAGCAGACCACTCTGGACCAGCAGATTGAGAAGTCGAGAAGTACATGAAATCCTGCTTTGTTCATCCAAAACATCCAGTTTTGTTTGATTAATTAGGTAAAGAGGTGGAAAATCATTAAGAACTACTAAAATGTATAAAATCCAAAGCATCTTACAATCACTCAACCAAGAGAGTGAAGGTCATCAGGTACAGACAATAGTTCATGGGTATATAGGACAACCAGAACTTGACATTTTGGGTTCAGATGAAAGAATACCGACTGTGATTAACTAATACCACAGCAGCTAGATGTCTGAGCTGGCCGATCATGTTTTTCAAACTGCTTTCACTTCCTTCACATATCCATCAGTCACAATGTGGTAGCCCTGTGCTACTGTAGGCATGTCAGCTTCTTGCACATCCAAGCATCACTGATCTAGAAGGACCAAAGTCAATTTAAATTAAACCATGTATTTTATGCACTTCAAACTGTAGATTAACTGTTTTCTGTTTGTCATATATTTACAATAAAAGACAAGTAGAGAACGGTGGTCTTAAGCTAAAATTAAAAATAATGACATCACAGGCTTCTGGTTATATGGGCTTGTAATGTTTTATGAGCAATTTCCAAGTGTTACATCTGTGTAGAGGTTTAGTCTCTGCCACATTTACTACCTTGTTACAGCTTTAATTTTAACATGTAGTGAAAATACAAAGTCTTAAAGCCTTAACTTGTAACAAAGTGCTGACACAAACAGCCACATTTAAACCAGCATAAAACCATTAGCTGATTGAAATGAACATTTAGTAATCCCTAAACTATTTAATCTAGGTCGTGCAGTGGAGGCATTTTAATATATATTCTTAAGGAAAACATAAAACTTCCTGGTGAAAATTAAATTAAAGAGCAGTAGTTGAATGAATGGATTTCAAATCTTCATGTAATTGGATTGTTTATCAATTAGAATGCAGATGTTTCCATTAACTCCTGTGAGCATCACCTTCGGAAGCCCTTAGGCAATATTTAGACAGCAGCCTGAAGTGACCCCAATACCATTTTTTCACTCATATGCGATCTGTATCTGATCTTTTCATGACAGTCTGAACAACACAGATTTGATATTCCAAAACCCTAACCCTTTCTCAATTCAAAATGTCAGGAATAGTTCGCATATGATACAACTATCATTGGTCTGGTCCAGGACGGTACCAGACATGCATAATGTCAGCTTCATCCACATAAAACTCTTTCCTCCATTTCTTTATGGGCTTTGCTTTGTGCGATGGTGCACAGACTTATTGGAAAATTTTCTGTTTTTGAAATGTTCCCACAAAGTTGGAAGCATGGGATTGTCCAATATCTCTGGATGCTAAAGGATTCAACGTTCCTGTCATTGGAACTAAGTGGCCAAGCCCAACTCCTGAAAAAGAAGCCCATAGCATGATCCATCCCCTACCAAACCTTGCCACAAAACACTCAGACAAGTACAGTCAAACACTTGTGGCCATGGAATTAATTAGGACGCCTGCTCTCAACCATTTGAATTGATGAGCAAATGCTTTTTGCAACAAAGTTCAGTGTCCGATGTTTAATACAAAAAAGGAGTTGTGTGAATATGTTAATATAATTTTTTTCAACCATCTAAACTAAAATGTAAAAAAAATAATAATAATAAAGCTGGCAAAAGAATGTTTCACATTTATGATAGTTTCTTACTTTCTGACCTAACTTTCACTTAGAATCACACAAATAATCAGCACATTTTAAGATGATGCTACATGTTATTCCAGGAGAAGTTTCAAGTCGACAACAAAACGTGATTCTATAGGTTTCATTAGAGAGAAAATGTTTTAACCCATACAAATAATATATTGAACTGAAGTGTCCTACCATGACTATGAAGCTGATCCCAGTAGGAAATTAGTCCCTAACTCTGTAGGGGCAGTGATAGCCATGCCAGTCCAGTGACTGACTGCAGTTCTACTGTAAGGTGCCTTGGTCAGGATCAATGACCGGCTTACCTGACATGTAACAACCATACTATGCATATTGGCTTAGTTTAATAGATTATATTAATTAGGCTATGTATGCTTCCAAAAAAAAAAAAAAAAACACCATCCCCCTTCTTTTTTTACAACTAGACTACTGAATATGGACCAATATATATAATGAAATACTAAAAATTTGAATTTTTCATGAAAAAGATAAATGTACCATGAAACATGTAGAGGTAACATGTAGGGCTGGGCGATATAGAAAAAAAGCTTATCGATAAAAAAAAATGCATATTGATCGATATCGATAATTATTGAAAAGATTTGAAACCATATTTTATGTGCAGCTCTGCCTGGACTTTTTATAATATTGCTAAATGATTTAATTTTAATAAAAAACACAAACACAGACTTTGAATTAAATCTTTATTTAACCAACTTTTTTAACCATAACAGAATTGTTTTAAAGAAAAATAACTTAAGAGACCTGAGTTATGTTATTCAATACTGACAAAGAATAAACTAAAGTGACCAGAAAAGTGACCAAAATAAATAAACAAACAAATGCCCCCCCACCGCCGCCGCCGCCCCCATTCTTCTAAGCTGAACCTGGTTCAGCTTAGTTTCCTGCTTTAACCTGAGTTATTACTTTGAAGTTGCTGGCCCCTCAGCATTTTTATCTCAATTGTTAGAACTACGTGGGAAACTGCCGAGAACTGAAAATATATATATATTCTCCCGAAATTCCCGAAGATTCCTCGGATGAGAGCCGTGTCGGGGATTACACAGCTCGTACTCCTGCGGGTGTGAGCGGCTGAGATGATAAAAAAAAGTTGGTTGTGTTATCAGACACATTTTACAGATTGTTTTTTGTCCAACTTGCCATGACCGAAATACTGCCAGACTGTCAAACTACAAAAACCTTTCTTTGGAACAATTTCCTCCACCTCTCCTTGCTTCGACATCTTCATGTGCTCTGTGTTGTGGTTTGAGAGTGCGGCGTTTTGTGACGGCGTGCCTGGGTCTGCGATTGTGATTGGTTGGGAGGAAGTAGGGATTAGCATAAACCTACATGCTAGGCTAAAATGAGAAGGAAGGAAAACTGCGTTTCTTTTTTATCGAACTTTTATCGACTCTCTTTTTTTCTATTGCGCCACACGATATATATCGTTATTGAATTATCGCCCAGCCCTAGTAACATGTATATTTAAAAACAAATACAGACTGTCCCGTTCCCGCCAGTCTGTTGCATTGTTACTTTTGCAGTCATCGGCTGAAATGTTTTAGTTCGAGTTTTTAGGTAAGTGCTTCAAAAACATCAAGTTTTGTGATTTGGAACAGTATAAATAAAATAAACTCCACTCAAGGTAAAAGCTGAGATATAAATAAATCATTTAATCGCTTGAAGAATAATATAAAAAGGATTAATTTTGACCGAAAAGACAATTTTTTTTTTGTCTGAATCAAGTTCAGACTCAGAGTGAAGAAAGAATTTTCCTTTTTATTTAGCAAATGTAAACTTTATGTTTTTTGATTATATATCAAATTTAGATTAAATGATTCAGGATCATGTATAAGCTACGGTAAAGATTGTTTTTATGCCCATGATGTGCTTCTTAGGTCAGCTCATGCCTAGGATTCTCTACATGGTGCAATGATAAAAGGTCAAACACAGGCAATCTAACTGTAAATGTCAGAGTAGCTGTAATATGACATTTAGCAGGCTGCTGACCTCTGGATCTCCTAAATCCTCTGTAGCTTGTTATCTCTGTCTGTCAGCTCTGTGGTGTTACTGGAGCTTACACAGTGAAAAGCTCAGCTAACAGCTGAGAAGCACAGTGGTGAATGTGGACCAAAACAATCCAGCGGTAGACCACATCAACAAAACCACTTCCTGAGAGATGGTTAAAAAAATATCTGTAGTTCAAGTTATTCCATGTTGGTTTACCAGTTTCAACACATTCTACATTGTAATAAATAAACGGTATAGGCAAAATTTTGTAAATGTGCATCTTTTGATGTTTTTATTTTATTACATGGTAATTTGACTACTCAGTGTCAAACTTTGTGGTATGTGAGCTGGAACAAAGCGCAGACAGGGTCTTGGTAGGTGGATGAAAATAGAGGGATCTGAATGAAAATAAACAACAAACAGCAACAACCATAAACTCGGAAAACAAGACATGGAGCTCAGGCCGTAAAAAAGGATTGATATATGAGAAATAAACGCATTTTGAAGGACAGTGAACAAAAATTTGAGGTGAACAGATGGATCTTAAATACAGAGGAAAGTTTAGTTAATACCCATTTATCACTTTAGTTTATCCCTTTAGTTTTGTACGAAATAACTATTTAATTACTTACTTTTTGGTGTTTTTTTTAAACGTATGGTGATCTGACCGTAAATAGTTTTTTTCTACACAATTAAAGGGATAAACACCTGTTGAGGTAGTTTAAAGTAGGGATGCACGATATTGGGATTTTGGCCGATATGCCGATATTTTAAAACTCATGTAGCCGATAACCGATATCAATACTGATGTTAAAGCTGGACAAAAATAAGTAGTCATTGAAAATAGCAGTTTTGTTATCCATTTCTGACACTTTGAAAAATAATATACTCAAATATATTTTCATATGCTGATATCAAATTGATTTTTAAAAACGCGGTATCGATCTATTTAACTTTAAAAATCTCGTGAAATTGAATCGTTCTGTTACAAACTCTCGTGATATTTTGCAAATTCTTGTGAGATTTTGTTAGTAAAATAGATCGATACCGCGTCAATATATCAACATATAAAAATATGGCAAAATTTTGTGAATTTTCGGGGGATTTCGTAGCATAACGATGACATATAGCAATATTTCATTAGTAAAAGAGATTGATATGGTGTTTTTAAATGGCAATATATCAGCATATGAAGATATTGTGATATTTTAATGTATCAATATTTTTTCCCTCGTCTTTAGAAGTTTTTAGGTCTGTAAAAAATAAGTTTTTGAGGAAGAAGAAGTAGTAGTATTTTTTTTATTTTTTAGACTTTAGAAACTCAGAAGCTGATCAAATATCGGGTTAAATATCGGTGGGGTGGCCGATGTCCGATATTCAGTTTTAAGGCCGATACCGATAGGGGGCCGATTATATCGTGCATCCCTAGTTTAAAGTCTATTTTTTGTACAAAACTAAAGGGATAAATGCAAACCTGACATCTTGCGCATGGGTATCGACTATAGGTATGCTGGTCTGACGGGGTAAGCTCATCTGACTGAACACTGTGCATACATTGTGCGATTTATAGTCAATCGTTGCATGCAGCTACAGCTCAAACTGTACAACGAAACTGCAGGGTTTAAAAGTTCACAGCTCAAGGACTGTCCTCACACTGCACGTTCAAAAACAACATGTCGGACTGAGCGCCGAGAGATGGAGCTGGATGGACTCGTCAATCTGGAAGAAGAAGAACTCCCTTGTTTGCACATGTGCAGTGCTCGAGGTTTGGGCAAATCGTCTCATAGCTCTGCTTCAACAGCAGGATTTGTCCACAAACACCTCAGGACAGCTGAAATGAATATCAAACATTTTAGATTTTCTCCCGACCTCACGATTCCTGATGGAGGCGGTCGTGAGAGGCTGATCACCTATCATTACCTCCTATATACTGCATGGCACAGGATGCACGAGGAGGCCGAAACTCGAAAATATTATCGCACAACTATAGAATCTGCCCGAAAATGGCATGAAATCGTACAGTTTTCCCAGCTTTAGAGAAGAACAAGGAGCAGCTGAGGCAGAGTCTGAGGGAGGAAAACTAATTAACACAAACAAAGACAAAAAGACAAGCACTACCCTAAACTAGAATAAACAGTAAACTAAACACAAGGAAGAACTGAGAAACTAAACATTATGGCAAACTGTAGAGACAAAAAATAAAGAAAGAAAAAAATCAGATCATTAAAATGTTGAAATTAATTTTTTTATCCATTGCCTGAATCAACACTACATCTAATTTAATGAAAATAATTAAATTTAGACATCAGATGAGGCTAATAAGTGATTCAAGTTGTGAAGTAATGGGATAATTATTTAAATGCAAGATTTACAGAGAAGACAACAGCTTTTCACGAGTTAAACAACCTTCAGGAGAGACTAGCTGGAGATGCTGTCATGAGAGAGTAACAATAAACATGGGGAAAATCACTAGATTTGTCTCTATCTACTTTTTTGGAGAGAAAAAAAGTTACTCTGGGCGTCTGAAAAGTCCCTAAATATTGTGAAAAGGTCACTAATTTGGCAAAATTGGACTGTAGTCTCCCGTTTCCCTTCACAGCACTCTGTAAACACCAGTAAGCTTCACACACCAGCAGCTAAACAGCAGGAGACAGGAAACAGCAATGTTGATTTATCAAAATAAAGTTCATTCATAATGGTTTAATTTTTATATCTGGTCATTATTAGAATAAGTGTGCAAATATACAGTATGTTATATGATATGCTTTACTGTGTTCAGCATTTTCATGTAGTGGAAACCTTGATGTGTCATGATGTGAAATCATTTTACAGTCATGAGTTAATTTAGCCAAAGCAAAAAACAAGAATTTGGGGTTTTCTTTTAAAACTATGGTTTAAAAAGAATTTATATACCCTGTCAACAGGGAGTTGATTGATGGGTAAGATTACAGAAAATATGGGATAGAGATGTTTGTATATTATCTTTGTAAAAGATCTTTGTAAAATATATGCTGCAGCTGTTTGACTGAGCATGGATCTTAACATTCTGAATCTATCAAATATTCTTAAGGGGTTTTAAATGAAAATTCTATTTTTTATTCTGTTTATTTATATAGCGTCAATTCACAACACATGTCTCATAAGGCACTTTACAGTTCACTTACAATTCATCCAGTCAAATTGATTCAAAGTTTTCTATCTAAGGAAAATCAGTTAATTGCTTTGACTCATCACACTCACACTAAGCATGCTTGTAGCGACAGTGAAGAGGAAAAACTCCCTTTTAACAGGAAGAAACCTCCAGCAGAACCAGGCTCAGTGTGAGCGGCCATCTGCTGAGGCCGACTGGGGTTCAAGGAGACAGAAGTAGATATACAAAAAGCAGCTGTAAAAGGCGGCCCCGTCCAGGAAACACACAGCCATGCAGACGAGCTCCGAGCCAGCTCCCATGTCAGAGGATGAAGAGACATCTATAAACAAAGGTGTTGATGACAGCAGCACAGCTGATATTTCTCTCCAGGATGGTGCCACAGCCTAACATGAAAGGTCCGGTCAAAGTACAAACTTTTGAAAAACTTTTGAAATTACTTTAAGTATGAAATTATCCATACTGTTCAATAAATGACAACTGTTTTTAATTAATAGTAATTTTCATGTGAATGTACTTTACTGGAGGCATCCATGTTTGTCAAAGAACACTACTGCCACCTACTGGTTTGTGACATCACGGTGTGGTATCGGCTGTTGATCAAGTCCCAGTGCTGTATCTGGTGTTTGTCACAACGCGCTATTATCCAAGATGGCGACGACCAGTGCACTATGCGAAACAGAGAGTAACAGATAATGACGTGTTTTTTCTTTGGCCAGAAGTTTGATGGCAAATCCTCCCTCTTCAAGTTGGCGATCCAACGACGAAGCCGTCCGTGGAGGATCAGGAATTGGAAAGGTGAAATAACTTTATTTTTCACTTTTACAAAATGTATTCCAACATCCAGCTGCCATGCACGTGGGTATTGTCAGTTTCACTATAGCTCTGGTGAATTTCAATGGTGAAGTCCTCTGGAAATCTTCAATAATTGTTGTTGATTGCAGATGTGTCTAGTAGTTCCCATTGATTTAGCTTGTAAAGCGGGGAGAATGGCGCTAGGCTTACCGCACCGTGACGTCACTGCTGGAAGATGGCAGGAGGGAGGGGTTACTATATTTGGGGAAAAATGGCCGCTCCCAGACTTTTTTGATCGCAATGAAAAATATTGTTTTTTACTTTTTTTACTGATTAATACTAAATTCATTAAATCACTGTGAAAATATTAGTCTTGGGTATAAATAATGATCCATTGATTATTCCTAGCTGATCAGACTTTTCCTTTGAATACAGCTGTCTCTAAAGGCCTGCCCCAAAAAAACCACCTCAAAGGTTATAACTTTATGGACAAAAGTGACTGATGACAAAAACAGAACTGTTCTCCGCCCATCCCCCAGCTTGTCTGGACATATAAGTGGAATATTTAAATGGAAGGATATCCCTTGTAAAACACTCACCCTGTGGCCACAGAAAGCAGCCATGGTGCAGGCTTTCAGTGGGCCTCTTTATCAAAAGCTACTCGACTTATTCCCCCCACCAACCTCCTGTGATCTCTGCACGTGTGGAGTCATAACTTATACCACTGAGTCATTGAAAAGCACTAGTAATGAAAACTTTACAGCCAACGATAGGCTCCTTAACAATAAGCTGTGTATTAGTGGAATGATGGATGCATCTGCTGAGACCTGAAGCAGGATTCCTTTCCTTTAAGTCATGTTCACGGGAACATCTGCACACAGAGCACTGACTCAGGGAGGGTCAGACAACAAGTAACATGCAATTTCCCACAAAATGTATTTCAAGAAAACATGTTTAAAAAGAAAAAAAACAACATGTTCATTATGTTCAGTCACAGTTATCAGGAAATTGCAAACATATACATCAGTAAATCATACTTATATCGATGAAGTCTATAAACTAAAGGATTTAATTAGTTTTTTGTGCTAAAAGCTGGTCTTATATAATGCAAAAAATTTATCTTTTAAAAGGATCCATCCATTTTCCGTCACGCTTTTCCCTGCTGAGTCCCATCCAGGAAGCTTTTTCAATTCAAAATGGCAGAAATAGCATTGAGTTCCAGGCTGCAAATTGAATGGGTCTGCCCATTAGGCATGGGTGGTTTAGAACTTTCCAGAGATCAGATGAAGATATTGTAAAAAAATCGATATTGTCAGTGAAAGTTCTTTAACCTGTCCAAACATATACATTATTGTTTTGGCTTTATAGATTTAACGTTGGGAAAAAAAAATTGGAAAAAGTTTTTTTTTTTTTTGCATTGATTTATTTTGGAATCCTTTTATTTGTTTACACTTTTTTGGGTCTTTAAAATACCTGAATTCACACATCTGTGTGATGCAACATATTTAAACATTAAGATGTTTTGATCCAACAGTTATTATCCTCTTTGTTTTTACCAAATATGTTTTTACATTTAGGCCCCGTCCACACGAAGTCAAAACGAACACGAAACGCTGATATTTTCCAAAAAGTTTGCCGTAAAGACGGAGACGTAAAATAAATGTGAGCGTCCACACGAATGCATGAAAACGCTGCAAAATGTATGCCAGGCCTGTAAGTGGCGCTGTGGTGCCAAAGCAAAAATAAACGACGAAATGTTGGGCATGCGCACTAATATTTATAAATGGTTGCCCTGCGGGTCCATTTTCGTGGTTAAGTCAAATTCAGGTGCTGAACTATGTCGTCGATATTGCTCTGTTCTTCCTGGAGATATTCCAGAAGAAGAAGATTCTGTTGTAAGCCCGACAGCAGGGTGAGTAGCATTAGCAGCAACGGCGCCATTGTTGTTGTGATACTGTGTCGCGCATGCGTGTTTAGAGGCGACGCTATGACGCATGCGTGTAAAAAAAAAATGCGGTTAGAGGGTAAAGATGGAAACACGAAAACGGCTTTTCGAAATCTTCCCACTCTGAAGGCTGAATAAAAAAAAGATTGTTTACAGACCCCCGAAAAGCTGGCTTCGTGTGGATGAGAGGCTGGTTTGGTGAAAAATTTGTGCGTTTAGGCCAGGGTTCGTCTTCGTGTGGACGGGGCCTTACTTGAGTAACTTCTTGGATGACTCAAAGTGCTTTTACTCTTACCTGAGGACAAGTCTAGGGCAAACTCTACCCAAATCTGCTTAAATGACCCATTCCAGACTCAATGACTCGATCATTTGATCTAAATGAGTTTGTGCTAAGTTGCAAAGACGGCGGCAAGTTGGCAAACACATTTTCTGAAAGACCTGCAGCTATAATTGTAGGTTAAGTACTTTGTTTTCGCATGTCACAGAAAACCGGTAGAATAGGTAAATGTTGACATACTACAAAAGGTGACCAAGTTCAACTGTTGTCAATTATAAGTAAATGTAGCTGATGGTTTGAAGGATGTGTTGATTCGAGGTCAGCATTTTGAAGGCTGAAGGTAATCAGGATGACTGTCAGAATTTTATATTCATGCATGTTGGCTTGATCTGAAATATTTAGGTAAGACCTAACATATCCTGACATATCTTCAGATTGTGCCTTTGCCGTCTAATGATTTCCATAAAGCAATCACTGGCATCAGCCCAGATGATGCTCTCAAACAGCGAGTAACAATTTGCACATCTCAGATATTTGTGAGAATGCACTGTGAAAGAGAACTGCAAACTTAAGTGGACTTTTCACTGGCCAAAAACAAACCCACCCATTTCTTTTTTTCTGACCGCAAATGTGTTCATAAACCACTGTGACATGTTTCTACCAGGAATAAACTATGTTGAAAGCCTTTTTCCTCATGCACAGATGATAACACCAGATTTCTGAGCAGTTTTTGCCAAGGACATCCAAAAAGCCTTTCAGCTACTGTAAAAGGTTTGTTTTATTATACCTTTCTGATGTAGATTCCCCTGATGTTTTTCCCCCAAAGATTCGAGCTCAAGGTAAAGCATGACCAAAACCAAAGCTGATGTCTCCCAATATGAAAGAAAACACGCTTATGCAGATATCATAGCAATCAATACAAATAGCACTTTACTTTACTGTCAAAAAACTCTAAATCATTTCTCACAATAATGTCATGGTTTTGGTTGAGGTTTTGAGGACCCAAACGCAGAGGTGAGGAGGGAGAGGTGAGTCCTGTACATTTAATGAGATTGCTCACAGGCAACTGAGGCAGGAATCTACACATCCAACATAAAAGTACACAAAAACCAGAACGATAGAGACGTCAGGGAAAACATGCTTGAAGAGCCAGGGAAAGACAAGGAACAGCACTGATGAAATATACAGGGAGAGTTTATGTGGGGGACTGAACAAAGGCAGGACTAATGAGCTGACTGGGAGCAGGCGTGAACAGAGGACTCTAGAAGGGAGCTAGGGAAAAGGAGATCAACGCAAGAGGGCAACGGAGGCAGAACTCAAATATATCCGGAAACCACAACAAAACAGGAATTAAACAAATAAAACTAGAAAACAAAGCAAAACCTGGATCAATGTGAAACTGAAAACTCAAAAGAAAACCAAGACCGTGACAAATAATTCCTAAAGATTAATTGATTTAAGCTAAGATCAATAAAATAAGCAAAAACATGGAAACATTTTTAAACGCAAGGCAAGTTTATTTCTATTGCACGCAAAGTATTTTGGAGGATTTTCGAAACATTTTTAAAAGACCCGCCCTCACCACTTTAAAAGAAATGCACATGCGAGATAATTCACGAGCCCATTTCTCTTCGTGCACGCTCTGTTTAGAAGTTGCTTACTGTGCTGTGTCCGAACGTCCGCTCTAACGCCTAAATCCCTCAATTCCTATATAGAGCGGGGAATATATAGTCGACTTTATAGTAAAATCAGTTAACTTCCCATTCGGACAAATGATCAACACTTTTACTACTTTTTTGGCTATGGCGACAGCGAGCCGCTGTGACAACAAGTCACATTTGCTTTGCGAGAAGAACTCTCCATGCAAAGCATTCTGGGATATATCTGCCTCTTCTGAGGCTTTTCTTTTCTTCTAATACACTTTGTAGACACTTTTCCTCTTCCTCTGCCGTTTTCAAAAAATGTGGTGAAAAAGGTGATCTGATCAAAAAGATTCTTAATCTTGAGAATCAGGAATCATGTCATTTCTTGAAATTTGGATCATTACTGAGCTCAATTTCATATATAATACTTTTTCATATGTGTTACATCTATATGTGTCTATAGCAAAATGGAAGTCACAAAGAAAATCTCTGCTTTACAACTAAAAGTCTGAATGGATCTTTATAAATAAAGGTTTAAATCTTCAGTGTAATTATCTATGGTTCGATATGTAACAATACAAGCTAACAGTGTTAGCGATACTGAATTTGATGTAATTATGGGAAAATAATCTACTTTCAGTCACTATGAATGTACGTACACCCCAACCCAGTCTCATGGGAAAATGTACCCCCACTACGTTGGTCCACACTGCAAAACGTAGTGGAGGTACATTAATGGCCATTTTTTTGTGGTACTGTTACGTTTCTTCTGCCTATACGCTTTCTATTGTTTTACGTCATAGTCACGTGACTTTCAAGATTCCAGCTGGGAGAAGAAAAAAATATATATAGATGGCCGACATTCGCTCATTTTTTTGTGGAAAGATTAATAACTTGAGTTTGTTTTTGCATTAAAATGAGTTTTGATTACATTTCTAGTGATAAATGTATAGTTTGTTGCCAGAATATTTACTCAGGGAATGTACATATTCACTTGCTTGTTCGTTTCTTGCAAAGATTTTTCAAGATAATGTGAAACTGAAACGTTTTGGTATAAACATGGCTGAGATTTCTCTAACTTTTAGTGGGAAAATCAATAATTTCAATCAGTTGCTGCATTTAAATGGGTTTTGATTACATTTATAGCGAGAAGTGTAGGGTTTATTTACATAATATTTACTTAGTGAACATACATAATCACCTGCTTGCTAGTTTTTGCTACGGGTTTTCGGATCTCGTCAGGATTATGTGAAATTGCAACATTTTGGCTGCTACCCATCGCCTAGCATTTAGCTGCCGCCCCGATTCAACATTGAATTCTTTGTGATTTAACTCCATCTGACGGATCAAACCCTCGCCACTGCGTGCGTTGCGTCTGAGGTTGATTTTCAGATTCCTTTAGGGAAAGGGGAAGGAAAATCATTTATTAAGAGGAAAGAAATTGAAAAATGGCAAAAAAGGTGGAATGAAGATAAAAAAGGAAGAAGGTTATATAAAGTACAAAAGTCAGTATTAAATAGAAATATTAATGAGAGAAACCGAAGGGAAGAAATAATAATGATCAGATTAAGAGTAGGTCATACTTATTTAAATGACAATTTATACTTAATAGGGAGGAAAAATAATGATAAATGTGAAGGATGTGGAGAGATAGAAAATGTAGAACACGTATTGATGAACGGTAAAACATCTGGACCTGAAAGGAAGAAATTGAAAAGAGTTGAAAGGACAGGCCAAGAACGGAGTCTTAAAGGATTATTGGGAAATAAAGGAAATATAAAAGATATTTATAGATTAAGGAAAGCATTATTTATTTATCTTCAGAATAGAAAATTAAAAAATAGAATTTAATAGATGTAAAACAATGTTGCTACACACTCATGAACAGTAGGTGGCGGTATGCACGCCCCTTCCCTATAGCCCGGTGGGATCGAAAACATTTTGAATGGAAATCAATGGGGAGAAATTAATAAACTTCTGGTCCCAGTCGCTCTCTGTCACTGATTCCAGATATGCTGGTTGTGTATTCAAATTGTTTTTTTTTTTTTTTTAGTTCCTCTTAGGTCAAAATCTGGTCAAAACCCATCAATGAGATCGCACCAAACAGGAAGTTAATTGCACAAAGGATCCGGTAGATTTCCAAATAAAACACATCCGATCTTAACCCATGATCCTTTTTTTTAACTAGTTTAATTAGTTTCTCCCGTATGCCACGACGTAATGCATTGATCTGAAAATCCACCTCAGACGCAACGCACGCAGTGGCGAGGGTTTGATCCGTCAGATGGAGTTAAATCACAAAGAATTCAATGTTGAATCGGGGCGGCAGCTAAATGCTAGGCGATGGGTAGCAGCCAAAACGTTGCAATTTCACATAATCCTGACGAGATCCGAAAAACCGTAGCAAAAACTAGCAAGCGGGTGGTTATGTATGTTCACTAAGTAAATATTATGTAAATAAACCCTACACTTCTCGATATAAATGTAATCAAAACCCATTTAAATGCAGAAACTGATTGAAATTATTGATTTTCCCACTAAAAGTTAGAGAAATCTCGGCCATGTTTATACCAAAATGTTACAGTTTCACATTATCTTGAAAAATCTTTGCAAGAAACGAACAAGCAAGTGAATATGTACATTCCTTGAGTAAATATTCTGGCAACAAACTATACATTTCTCACTAGAAATGTAATCAAAACTCATTTTAATGCAAAAACAAACTCAAGTCATTAATCTTTCCACCAAAAAATGAGCGAATGTCGGCCATATATATATTTTTTTTCTTCTCCCAGCTGGAATCTTGAAAGTCACGTGACTAGGACGTAAAACAATAGAAAGCGTATAGGCAGAAGAAATGCAACAGTACCACAAAAAAATGGCCATTAATGTACCTCCACTACGTTTTGCAGTGTGGACCAACGTAGTGGGGGTACATTTTCCCATGAGACTGGGTTGTACACCCGCATGTTATAAGGTTTTGGTTTTCAAAGCCACCAAAAAAGTAATCTGTCATTAGTCAAATATTGAAAGTTCTTTCAACGAGACGACAGAAAAGATAACTGACAAAAGTTGTTTTGTTTTTAGTGAGCATAGAGTAAAGCAAAGCTGACCCTACCCTCCCCCTCTGCTGAGGGCTGAAGCAAATAATTGGATCATTGCTGATTAATTGATTAGTGAATCAACTGATTCAGTGATCAATTAATTATTAATTGGAGCATAGAGACTCTAAAACATGTCTTTAGCTGAAAGACAAAGCAATAGTTATGCCAAAACCGTAAAAAAATATAGAGTTTACATTCATTGTGCATTCATATGTTCTATGTTGAACTTCTCAAGTTGTAGTTTTAGAATCATCTGGTTTAAATTCTGTTTAAAATCTTCTTTAGTGAACGTTTGCTACCTAAATATAAATTGAATGATTAAAAAAAAATCATCATATTAAGTGATTAGCAAAATACTCATTAGCTGCAGTCCTACCTCTGCCAGTCAGCTGACGGAAAAAAGCCATCTGCACTTTCCCCTCACTCACACATGGCTGGGGGAAAACATTTAAAGCCGCCATTAAAAACAGACAGCTGTCTTAGTGCTACAGCTGAGTAGGCGACACTCAGCAGACTGCAGGCTGTACTGTACCAGAGCGCTGGGGTTTTCATCATCGAAAACGACGAGGAAATGATTTCTCTGACAAAGCTGCTTTTTCATGATGACAGTGAGACTTTAATGTAGGAGTATTAGGGCCAGGTTAGAGATTTTTTTTCTGTTTGGAGAATAAAGTCGTAACATTATGAGAATAAATTCGTAACATTATGAGAATAAAGTTGTATTTTATAACAACTCTTACAAGAAGTACTTTCTTCCCTATAATGAGGAATGTGGAGCTTTATGTGTGTTATACTTTGGCTCTGGTTTGATGAATAAGGAAATCTTTTAGCACCAGCATCAAAATGGGCAGCATGTCAAAGTGGACTCAGGATGCTGATTGGTGGAGCTGCTCGGGGCTCAAAGCTTTCGTTTTGAAACGGGTTGTGGTATGATGACTTCACTGTCGTAATATTACGACTTTATTCTCGTAATGTTGCGACTTTGTTCTCAAAATAAAAAAAATCTCTAGCCTGGCCCTAATACTACGTTGTATTATTGAAACAAAGACTTGAGGGAAAGTGTACATGTGTAAATTGTCAAAGGCTGAACGATCAACAGTGTCCTGTGCCTATTTGGCCCATTCCAAAATGTTTTGGGGTTTTTTGTGACAGAGAGTAAAATTAGAACAAAGCTTTTTAAGTTTTCGTCAACTAAATCCTGGTAAAAACTTTTGCATATGAGAGGTCCAATTTGAGATCAGTAAAGTTCAATTATTATTATATAGCATTGCAATAAAATAGCTATAGCTGATCTGCAAAGTTAAAGCAGGAAATCTTTCGTTATCCATTTTGTTTTCAGTTAAAGTTTCATCAAAATTTATAATGCTTATAAAAGTAAAGGCATTTAGGTGATTATGATGAGGGTCTCCTATTGGCTTATACCAAGGTTTCATATTCATTCTTCACCAAAATAATTGGAGGCCAGTCTGGATTTTGTTTCATGCTAGAGGCCTTTAGATAAATAGATCCAAAATGTTAAATTTTTTTTAAGCTCTTTTTTTCTCACAGCCTGAGCTTTAGGGAAACCATGCAGCAGCATGGAGTTTGCAGAGCAGAAGGCTCTGTCATGGTTCCTCACCACTAGCAGGCTACTTGCATAAAGAGGACTAAAACAGATGTGTAATTATTTCCCACATGGCTTTGCCTGGACGCACTACCTTCCCACACTTACTTCTTGCCACTGCAACTAGACTTAAAGTAAACAGTGAAAAAAGAATGGTAGCATAGAACCAACAAGAGCTGCTCTTCATAATGCTCCCTATGGATAAACAACCTAATAATGGTCAGAATGCATGACAGCCAAAGAAAACAAAAAAACAATGCATATCAGCAGAAGCAGTTCAGGACAGCTTGGTTTTTCCCACAGAACGACAGCCTGGATTCATGTTCAGCAATAATTGTAAGCTGTTAAAACACATGAAGTTGACTGAGGACAAAGCACGGCATTGTTCATGATAAGACTGCTCCGAGCAAAAAAAATCAAAATGTAGGCAACTCAAAACAAATGAGCTTAAATCAACATTTTTGTCATTTGCCCACATGTCTGCTGAGCACCACGGGCTTAACAAAGCAAACCCGGAGAATCTTAACCAATTTCCCATGAGGTAAACATGAACAACCATTACCCAACATCTTAGCTGCTCAGACCCAGAGGGTGTTGGTGAGAGGAAAGTGAGGTCTGATGGAGGTGTAAGCAGGATTTACTGTACACGGCAAAGATTTCCGCTGGCTCAGCTGTTAGCTGTTAAACCCAGATAACCCGCTTCAGATGAGTGATTTAAACGAAGCATTAAACATAGGATGGTTTACACAAGAATTTCTCTTATCATGTACAGCTCAACACGGTTTTCTGGATACATAAATTATGAATATGGATTTCAGACTAACCTGGATGATTAATCATTATATTTCATCCATTTTGCTTTTTCAGAGTGATGGTAAAAAGCAGCTAGTTATTTACAAAAACATAGTTAGGTGCTCAGATTTAAGAAATAACTGTTATGAAGTGAGGTCAAACTGGGAAACTCTTAAAGTCTGCAAAAATGACAACACTGGTCTTTTATAAGGCAAGTCCGTGAATCGACCCTTTTTTCACCAACATCAGTTACAGAGGCTCAACAAAAAAACTCAAGGAAAACAATGAAAATAGTAGTTTAAAGTGATAATTTGTTGTGTTGCTGGTTGGCAGAATCAACAGGGTATAGACAACTTTTTTATTTTATCAAATATCTGCTACCAAAGCCAGACAACAAACAAAAACTGTACATAACTGGATCGAAAATTCTACCAGGTAAGCAAGAAGTGTGCATCTTGGAATGAAATAGGTTTTGATTACGTGACCTTTCTTTGCCAGTTCCCAATCAAGATTTAGATGTTTCTTCTGTTTATAATGACACAAGCCATCTACATGATAATATTCAGATCGCCCCCCGTTTTACTTTACTAAACACTGTCCGTACAAACCAGTACGGACTTGTGTCCTCACCAAGTATGTTCTTTAAAAGAAGAACACAGGAAAGTGTGGACTCTGGGAGAACGGGAGCACGATAAATAAATATAGGTTAGTTGGAAGAGAAGCGTACTGATGACATCACCACACGCTCGGCTCGTCTGGAGCCGCATTTCACCTCCTGTTATTAATAATCTCTAGAACAGGGGTAAACAATTAAAAATCAGAGGGGTCCAAATAATGAAAATCAACAACCAGCAAAGGTCTGGAGACATTTTTAATTATAATCCGTTACTTTAAACAGAATTTAACACCGAAATATAGAGGCTGTGAAACATCTGTTTAACTGACACTGCAACCCACTTAGAGCAAATTTTTTGCATTTAAGATAAAAAAAAAAAACATTTTCGTCTGTCATTATGCTTAATCCAAAACTCCTAAAGTGGGAATGTTTTAGTCTCACCTGGTTTAATTTTGTAAAATTATTCTAAATGAAATTGGCTATAATTATTATTAATAGATTAATCAAAAAAAAACAACCAATAGATGAATCGATTTGCAAAATAATCATTAATTGCAGCCCTATATGCCATTAATATTCAACACATTCAACAACTTTTTACACAGAAGTGGGAAGAAAAACAGCAACCAAGGCAGACGATAGTGTGGAGAGCAATCTTTATTTTCAACCCTCTTGGAAATTTTTTTTTGTTTATGCACTGGCTGGTTTGGAAGGAAATTAAAATTGCAAGATGTGCTCCAGCACTACCATCCATATTTACTTCCGTAAACACAGAGCACGCTCGCTTGTGACGTCATTGCGACCTCTACTGCGCATGCAGGACACTTAAGTCTTGTGAATGCACATCACATATAAATAGTATATATTTGGAAATGTGACCCATCCAAAAGAAAGAGATTTCATGAAAAAATTGTAATTAAAAATTAAAGCCTGCGGTGTGTCCATAGCCTATTCTGATCTGTCTGGCCTGTGACTAGCTGAAAGGTAGCAGCTCCAAACAGAAAGTTAAAATATACCTTAAATATGACTGTAACTGATAAGTAAAAGAGCTGTTTTTGTTTTTCAAAGTATCTGGACTGCATTTGATCACATCTGCTTTAAAATCTATAAACGTGTTGACTGACCAAGCATGAGGTGAATCATTCCCCATTGTTTAGAGATTTATTGCTGAAACATTTATCCTGTTTATAAAAACCAAGCACCAAAAGGGAGAATTTACGATTAAAAGTTCAGCCTTGGATTTACTTACAATACTGAGAAAAACTGCACTAAATAATCTAGAGCAGGGCTGACACAAATAATCAAATTGAAAGGAATCAAATCAACTAATTTAATCAATTAATCTTTAACTTAAGTATACAGGCTGTTCACACATGCAAATAGCTGATAAAATAACCCACTCAGAGAAGCAATCATACCAAATTGTAAAAACATAAAAGACACATTTTGCATTTTAGATAAAAATCTTTTTTTTTTTCATCCAAAAAATAAATAAAAAGATTAATCAAACAAAAACTGAATTTCCTTTTTTTTCCTCCAAATCTACCAAATATTGTCTCATGTAATAAACTTTAAAGCATAGTAAGGTATAGTGGATGATCTTTATTGGATCATCTAAATTAGTGGTCCTCCTAATTGTCAATCACTCTGGTAATACGTTTATGTAAGGCTGTTCTACGTGCTCGCACCGTTAGCTATCTTTTTCTGAGCATGGGCACTTTCAGCCAAATATCTGTGGTGAGCTTCGGTTTCGGACAGTCATCAAAGCTCACCTTTCTCACAGCGGTTCTTGGCCGAGGGTCGTAAGAGAAAAAGTGTCTAGGAAGTTCATGAGAAGAAAAGAAAGGCCTCAGAAGAGGCAGATATATCCCAGAATGCTTTGCGTGGACAGCTCTCATAAAGCATTATGGGATTTGCTGTCACCGCGGCCCACTGTCGCCATAGGCTGTCAATACCTGACAGTGGCAAGTAATGACAAAGATGACGGCGGGGAGGAGGAGTTACGTGACAAACGGAGCAAAAAGCAGTGATCATCTGTCCGAACGGTCAGTTAACTGAGCTCACTATAAGTCCACTATATAGTCCCTGGTGTTGACAACAGAAAATTTTAAAAGAGGAGAAGGGGCACACACACTTTTTTTGTGAAGAGGGCAGCTCGGCAAAGAACTCATGCTCTTCCTCAACACTGAAGTCCTCAGACATTTTTCTTTTGTTGTTTCTTTCTTTGCACAGGTAAACAGCACATTTCTTCTTCTACGCTTGCATTATCGGCAGAGCAGACGCTGAATGCGCACTTTCGTCTGGTTTGGTCTGCCGCGGTTTCCGTAGACTCGTGAACGCGCTTTTAGGAAATCCTATACACTACTGTTTATGCTCTAAAAACATTCTAAATGACTTCGTTTCGAGTAAATTCTGGATGCTACCCACTCAGGACACTTTGAATACATTAGACGAGCAGTATGGAGGAATATTGACACGTTTTTTGTGGACTTTTATGGACCTTTCTGCCTCGGGCGCCACAGACCTCCATTATTTGAATGTCAGCAGACAGCAAGAAGCCTCCCAGATCTCCAGATGCATTTGAGATATCAAAAAAGTACTCCAGAGTGTTGTTCAGCATGGGGGGGAGTAGAAAATGAAGCCTAATCATGTTTTGGGTGTACTATTCCTTTAAAGACGTCAGGAAGCGGCTGTTCCAACCGTTGCATTTCTGAATCCTCCCATGTGGTGCACGACTTTACGTGAGTGAATAAAGTGAATGTGATTGGTCGATTATCAATCGGGCGTGATTGTTGGGGCGGAAAGGTTCGCAAGCAAGTTTGATTGTGGCCGGTTTGTTCGAAGCATCTTTCTAACCAGTTAGCAACTTAGTGCTAGTAGGTTCCCAATGGGAAATTCCATTGGGACCAAGTAGCACTAAATTGGTGACTGAGAAACGACACTGTCAAGGAACGCTATGGACAGAGGAAACATGCAAGAGGAGGAGAGTTTAGTGTCGGAGGTCATGGATGAGTCTCCTCCGTCATCCATTTTTTATTTAGAGGAGGAAAGCGGGGACGAAGATGTTGTGGAAGAGGACGCCAGGGCGGCAGAAGCTTGGTTTGGTGTAGAAGGCTTCCAGCCGTACATGTTTGAGCCCTTGCCTCGCAACGCTGCCAGTTCTGTTAGCTCTACGCCTGCCGAAGACACAGACGTCCATCCCCGTGAACACTGGGACGGAACTCAATGGGAAAGGAAATGATTCTTATTTCTTATTCCAACCATTGCATAAATTAGCTGCGATGTATGAATCAAGATGCTATGACCGAAGAAATATGATTGACAGATGACCGTTGATATATGATTGGCCGAATTTAGGTGTTCAGGCTGACGTAGAACTAACTGGCCTGCATGAGATAACGAAAACAAAACAGATTTTAAAACAGGATTTTTTTTTTTATAGAAATGGTCTAAATTTTGAGACAACAGTTTGATAAAGGGTACATTTATATACATGTTTAAGCCAGAAAGATTTGACATTGAAAAATGACTTCCCTACAACTTTAAAATAGAACAATCTGATTTCCTTCAATAGACCACTTTCACATTTTCTAAATGTATCATACTGTAATGGAAAAGCAATGTGAAGCCATCAGGTTTGCTTCATAGACTTCACACCTCATTCCTCCCCTTTAAGGAATCTGAGCCAAACCAGGTGATGAACCTGTCGGTGTTCAGCTACAACAAGCAGAGGAGGTTTGATCTCTGACTGCATCTCTGTCAGCAGCCCCTGAGTTTTCAAAATCAAAAAAGGACCAATCAAAAAGCCCCACTGTCCTCTAGGAGCCCTACTCGGGGCAAAAGTTGTGTTTTTCTTTTCTGTGGGTTAACCCCCTCCTCTCTGAATCACACACAGTCTCGTGCGTCTGGTTCCAATCAGACTCGCGCTGGAATTCCGTCTCAGTGCGCACGTGTAGCCGTGTGGAGGAGATCAAAGTGCAAATGAATGATGTGTGTTTCACATCAAATATTCAAATCAAGAGAAACAATTAAAAACTGTTCCAAATTAAATCCATTACAGCTAAATTAATTAATCCAGAGGAATTTTAGGCCGGATGTGACTTTTTATCTGCGTGTTTTTACTTTGAACAGAGGGACCAAATGGAAGACTTCAAAGAGGAGAAGTTTATAATGTTTATAATTTCTTTGTTAAAGTGGAATTATTTAGACCCATAATGCAATAAAGCCAGCCTTTACCTGGATGAGTTACCGAAGAATTCCACAGAATATCCAAAATAACTCCCCTGCGGTCCCGTGAAAACTGCGCGTCCCTCCGCGTCCAGGTTAAAAGCGGCGCAAAGCTGGAGCGCAGTCGCCACTACAGGTAGGAGCAGCGCGGCGCGGCGGCAGAGGTCCCCCCGGGGCCCGTAGGAAGGTGAGAGTCCAGGAAGGGCGCCCATCTCTGCTGCGGAGAGACGACTCTTTCATGGAAGAGGCGCGGCGCAATACGCATCATCCGTCCTGGTCCTTAACCCGGCCACTGTGCGGTCCTAAACCCAAATCCTTAGAGAAAAAAAACACAAAACTCTTCCAGTTCCTACAGGTCCAGTACAGAGCTCCAGAGTGGAGAGGAAATCTAAAGACAAGGAGGGAGAAAGAGAGAGAGAGGGAATAAAGGAGGGGGAAACTGCAGCTTCTTCTAGGGTGGAGCTGAAAATGCTTCCAGAGGCCCTGAACCATGCAGAAGCTTAATTATCTTAGAATATAAATTCCGTAAAATATAGAATATATTAGAATAGAATATAATAGAATTAGAATATAAACCTTAATAAAAGCAATTATGGTGCTTTGCAAGAATACTTATTCATGCAAATCAATCGTTTGTATTTAGAGACCCTGAGTCAAGACTGTTAAGTTCCTCTTCAGATGTACTTCAAGCATATGGACACTGATTTTTTATTTTTTTGTCCATGTGTTATAGAAAAAATACACTTATATTGGAGGGAGAGTGTATGTGACCCATGAATTTTCAAGTTTTACTACTGTTGAACTTTGACTAGGCCATTTAACATTGATATAGATCATTCCGTTAAAACTTTATCTGTATGTTTATGTTGTCCTGCTGCAAGGTCAACCTACAAACTAGTTTCAAGTCTAAATCTTTTCTTTCAGCGTTGCTTTGTTATTAGGTTCATGCATTTTTTCTGTCAACTTCAGTTGGGAGCAGAGATGTAGTGTTAGAGCTGATGGAAGGAAGGATCTACGATAACGCTTCTTAGTGCATTAAGGAGGGTTAGGATGCTGTCACAACCAAGTTTTAATGTAGTAACAATATGTTACTTATGATTCAACTCAATTCAGTTTGTTTATATAGCATCAATTCCCCGCACATGTCATCTCCAGGCCTTTTACACAGACAATTCATCCAGATCATACAGTTCAAAATATTTCTATATAAGGAAAACTAGCTGATAGCATCCACTCATTGACTCCACAGCAATCCCTCTCACCAAGCATGTCTGTAGCGACAGTGGAGAGGAAAACAAAATTTTAACAAGAAGAAACCTTCAGTACAACCAGGCTCAGTGTGAGCGGTCATCTGCTGAGGCCGACTGGGGTTCAAAGAGACAGAAGCAGAAATAGAAAATGAAGAAGAGATACAAAAGGCAACTGTCAACCAGCTCCACAGGCAGCCCCGTCCAGGAAACATGCAGCCAGGCAGATGAGCTTCCAGCAAGCAGATTCAAAGCAAAGTGCTCTGTTAGGGATATAAGGAACAATCAGATCTCTGATATAAAATGGAGCTTGGCCATTTAAGGCTTTATATGTGAGATTGAGGATTTTAAATTCTATTCTGGATTTAACAGGAAGCCAATGAATAGAAGCCAGGATAGGAGAGATATGATCTCTCTTTTTTAATTTTCATCAGAATTCTGGCTGCAGCATTTTGGATCAGCTGAAGGCTTTTAACTTCTGTTTGTGAACTTCCTGATAGTAAAGAATTACAATAGTCCAGCCTTGAAGTAACAGATGCATGGACTAGTTTCTCAGCATCACCCCTGGACAGGAGATTTTAAATGTTTGCAATAGTTCTGAGATGAAAGAAGAAATTCTAGAAACCTCTTTGTTATGGGATTTAAATTACACTTCGTAGACACTTTTCCCTTACGTCCCTCAGCCATTTTCAAAGAACCGTGGTAAGAAAGGTGAGCTTCAATGACTGTCTGAAACCATTGCTCACCACAGATATAAACCTGAAAGTGGGAATGTGCAGAAATAGATAGCTTACGGGACAAGCACGTAGGACGGCCTTACTTAACGTTATCAATAGAATGATTGACAATTAGGAGGATCACTTATTTAAATGATCCACACAGAAATAAAAGATAGTTTACTATACCTTTAATTGTTGAGCTATGTAAATACATGTGCACTGATGTACATCTAGCATTTACGGATAATTAGGACTCAGACACTGCATGAAAAGTGAGATTTTCGTCCCCGTAAACCCCCGTAAACTCCCGCAGATCTGCCTGATTTTCGTCAGTTTCCGACAATTTGCAACCCGTGCTTGTCCGCGTTTGTCGTGCCACAAATTGTCGGAAACGGACCATGACGTATGTGGAGAGCGATCAGCTGTACTAATGGCCCTAATTAGCATATGAATGCAGCAAACCCGCGCGGCTGGCCAGGTCTGGCTTGAATAACCTTCTCAGTATTGGCTGAAACCACTATTCTCAAACAAGTGAAATCGCTCGTGATTGGCAGCAAAACTACACGTGGCCACGCCAGGCTTTAATTATCTTACTGAGTATTGGACGGAACCACTTCTTTTTAAACAAGTAAAGTCGCTCGTGATTGGTTGGCATATATATATATATTTACATATAAATTTACATATATATATATATATATATATATATATATATATATATATATATATATATATATATATATATATATATATATTAATTCATTCATATATTTATTCATTCATATGGTGTGTATTTATGTTATCCTACACTACTACACAATTATTATGCTACCATCAAGGACATGAATGAATTTATACAGGAAATGAACATTTGCCAGGAAGCTGTTTATGCAAAGAAAGAGCTTTATTAAAACACACACACACAACTATATACAACGCATATCCAAACACATGCGTTTCTAAAAATTAAAAGTCCGTGAACGGTACGTTTGCTTCCTCGGGGTTGGAGGTAACTGGGAGCATTCCCTCCGAGGCAGGTCCGATGTGCAGACGCCTACTGTGCGCGTGGCCCTGTACTTCGGCATCACTTCTAACCGGGACTGCAGCTTAACACAGAGTTCATTGAGATCCGGCCTACGAAATGGCGGCGACCGTACAATCCATCCAGAGACACCGCCGACGAAGCCATCTTCTTCGTCGGACATGAGGTCGACGGTGGCGGACTTCCAGAGTTCCACTTCCTCATCTGCCAGCACACTCTGCCTCGCTTTCAGCAGCTGAAAAAAAAAAACAATGAATCAGCGCACTGCATATGGACACAACACATCTATCAATGCACCTGAAAAATAGTCACCAAATAAAGTCTTACCCTCTTTCTTCTGGCCCGACTCCGAGCAGATTGCCTGGCAGCCTCCGCACGCAGCGTGTTGACTAGCTGCGTGTATCTGAAGCTCCTGCGTACCGTCTCATAATACGTCTTACAGGCAGCTGGAAAACAATAAAATGAGAGTTGTATGAATATAAAAATCAAACGCAAGTCACAGTAACAAGGAAGGAGAAAACATTAAAACAAGTCACTTACACACAATGTCGTCTTTATCAACATCGTGCAAATCTGGACTTGCCGAGGCTCCGAGCAAATAGGAGGTCACCGCCTCATTGTGAGGCGAGAGTAGTCTGTGAAAAAAAAAAAAAGTAAAGCTATGGTCGGTATTTATCCGTATCCATGTCCTTTTACCGCAGAATGAAAGCATATTCTTTAAATCTTACCCCTGCTCCGGTTCATTGCGCCTGCAATTAGTCTCCGAGTTGTGAAGACGGCGTACTGCTTCCTGTGAATCACAAAAAATACACTTTAATAAAGCTTTAGGCTAGGCTGCTTTTAGCTTACCTAGCTAGGCTAGGTTGTCTTTAGCTTGCCTAGCTAAGCTAGGCTGCTTTTAGCATAGCTACCAGTAATCGAACATATATTTACCGCTAGCGTGGCGTTGTGCACCCGTCTTCTCTTCCTCGAGTTCGTATATCCCGCAAAGTTGCTCGACTGCAGAGCCGCCATCTTGTCCTCTATGGACTGCAACCTGGAGTGCATCGAATTCTCCAGCTGAGTGAGCCGCTCATTCATGTCGGCAGTATGCTGGGTAAGCTGACGAGACAGTCCGCTGATAGCAATCAGCAGTTTCTTCTCGTCAGTCTGCGGGCTGGCCGAAAGTTGTGGACTAAGAGCAGTTGGAGGCGAGTTGAACGCGAGACGTCGTGCAGCCATTGTTCACGTAACAACAAAATACAAACACGGTAACTGGAGATGAAGTTCTTCTGAGTATAGTAACACAAACATGATGCCGGAGGTGGAAAACGGTTTTATCTCGGCGACACTGCACCCTGTCGGCACGGAGTGGTTACTGCAACATTTAGCATGCAACAGAAATAATCCCATACAAATTAAAAGCACAAGAAGGTTCTATTTTGGAGGGCAGTTTGCAATTGTTATGTACAAATACCATATTTCCCCGTCCATTTTCAGTTTAAAAGGTATATTTTGTCTTGCTAAACTATAAATACTCCTAATTTTCACGGCAAATCCAAAAACTTCAATGTATGTTATTCATACTTTATGAGTTTAAATAACATAAATGAGAAGATAGTAAAATAAACCGTACATGCTTTCTGAACATTTTCTACACAAAAAATGCAATATATATGTATTCCGCTCCCTCAACACTACAATTGTGTTTGCTGCAGTTAGAGCTACAAGTCTTTGAAGGTATGCTTATAATTTTTCTGCATATAGAGATTTGAAACTTTTTGTTGTCTGCATAATATATTAAGTTCTACAGGTTTGGATAGGTAGCAAAAGCACTTTACCTTGGACTTTTACCAGACAATTTCAAAATATTAAGATTGAAGGTGGCGGTAATGCACCTATAAATTGTTTGCCAAATGGTAATGGTGATTTTCTAAGTTTGGAGGATTTTAACAGGAAGTTTAGAAACGATTGTTCACTAAGAATTTATAAGAAAGTTTTACGTAGTATCCCTGATGTCCTCATTCATTCTATTAAAAACTGTTTACCTAATTCCTTTATTCTTAGACTCCATAAGATTGAATTTGAGCAGGTGGACATTAGAGATAATAAATGCAACAACAAGTTTTTGAATCAATATTCTATAAATAATATGTACCCAGGAAGAACAAAAAGCACAGCTCTCTTACAAAATTTTAACAAATCTATGATAGTCAAAATTAGGACAAATTATTTGAAATTCCCAATTCCTCCTAAATATAAAGAATTACAATTTAAAATAATAAATAACATATATCCTTCAAATAAGTTTTTAAGAGAGAGATTTAAGTTTAATGTTGAGAATTGTGGCTTTTGTACAACTCAATTGGAAACAACTAAACATCTTTTTTTTATGAATGTAAAGAAATATTAAACTTATGGGATCAACTTCGAACCTTTCTGTCTTCTAAAACAATAAATTTAGATTTTATTTCCTGGCAAAACATTCAATTCGGTTTATCCATTAAAGAAAAAAAAATTGGAATTTTTAATCAATATTCTAATAATTGTAACAAAGTATTATATCCATAAATGTCGCTATGCAAAATGCTCCCTCTCAATCTCTGCTCTCAAAAATGAACTTTCCCTTTTCAAAAGATGTCTGAGAAAGATGCAGAATTTAAATGCAATTAAATTGTTTGAGTTAATTGAAGAATTTCAGTTGGTAGTCCCCACTGATTAATTTACTTTAACTACTATTATTATTTTATTTATTTTTATTTATTTTATTTTATACTTTGTTCCACACTGTGCATTTAATTGTATTTTTCAAAAGTAGGAGTTGTGATATTTCTTCTTGTATTGAAATATTTGTTATTGTCTTGTTATTTGAGATTGTTACTGTTTTCTTATATATTCAATAAAAAAATAAAAAAAGTGGAAATCTAAAAAAAAAAAAAATTGTTTGCCAACCGCCATTACAGCCAACTGATTCTGATTAAAACTAATTTTTGAAATAAATTATTTTGTGTATTTTTTTTACATAACATTTGCATACACAGTAATCTAGCGTACTTTAATTAAATAAATCAATTCAAGCTAAAATGTAAGAGTCTATAATTAGGCTATACTGAGCCTGATCTATTTCTACCATCTATTTGGGGGATATTTATTGCCACACTTTGGGCCACTTAAAACCAATTTAGCATGCTGACCTATGTCCTTATGACCACAGTGTACCAATCTTCTGATGGCTACTTCCAGCAGGATAATGCGCCATGTTATAAAGTGAATCATCTCAGAATCATTTCTTGAAACTATTCCACTTAAGTAATTGTGAATTGAGCATATTGACAGACAACATTTTATTTTTTATCTTAAACGCAAATTTTTAAAAAAATAATTACTGCTCTAAATGTATTGCTCTGTCAGCTAAAGATCTGTTTTGGTCTCTATACTTTAATTAAATAAATAAATTCAAGCCAAAATGTAAGAGTCTATACTGAGCCTGATCTCTTTGTATCAGAGATTTTCTTACCTTTTAGAAAGATGTCACTTGGGGTAAAACCCCCCCTGCAACCCTGGTTTGCATTTGTATAGCTCACAGCATGTTCATTTACATGTTAAAGCCTCCCCTAGAATTCCATGGGGGGGAGGCATGGGGGGAACACTGCCTAAGAGAGTCCACGTCAATTTCTGACAATTTACGGGAGTTTTCGGCGAAGCCTGCAAATTGCCGTAAACTGCAGCTAACCTGAAGTTCCACGACAATCTACAGTGCCGTATATTGACGAAAATCCCACTTTTCATGCAGTGAGATATACTCAAAAATAGTATTTTCTGTGTTGGCAAAACAAAGTACAATCAGGCAGTAATATCCAGGTTTTTCCTCTATACATCCTTATTGCAGACATAAAGCAAACAATCCCTGAAGTCTTTCAGCAAGGAGTTTGCATTTTCTCCCTGTGAATGCATAGGCTCTGTGCTTTTACTCCAGCTTACTCACACAAGTAAAACACATGACTGCTACATCAACTGGCCTCTCTCAATTGCCCTTAGCTGTGAGTGTGTGAATAATGGTTTGTCCTGTGTGACTGTGTTGCTCTGTGAGGGACAGTAGACCTGTCCAGGAGATAAGTACCATTTGCAGGATGGATGGATGGATGGATGCATGGATGGATGGACGGATGCATGGATGGATGGATGGATGGATGGATGGACGGATGGATACATTGATAGATTGATAGAGGGATGCATGCATGGATGGATGCATGAAAGGATGCATGGATGGATGATGGAGGCATGGAAGAAGGCATGAATGTATTGTTAAATGGATGGAAGGATGGATGGATGGATCCATGGATGGATGCATGAAAGGATGCATGGATGCATGGAAGGAAGCATGGATGATTTGATGGATGGAAGGATGCATGGATGGATGGATGGATGGATGCATGGAAGGATGCATGGATGGATGCATGGATGGATTGATGGAAGGATGCATGCATGGATGGATGCATGGAAGGATGCATGGATGGGTGGATGCATGGAAAGATGCATGGATGGATGATGGATGCATGGAAGGAAGCATGGATGCATTGATGGATGGATGGAAGGATGCATGGATGGATGGATGGATGGATTGATAGATGGATGCATGGAAGGAAGCATGGATGCATTGATGGATGCATGGGAGGATGCATGGATGGATGGAAGGATGCATGGATGGATGGATGGATCGATGGATGGGTGGATGCATGGAAGGATGCATGGATGGATGGATGGATGGATGGATGCATGAAAGGATGCATGGAAGGATGCATGGATGGATGGATGGATGGATGGATGCATGAAAGGATGCATGGATGGATGCATGGAAGGATGCATGGGTGGGTGGATGCATGGATGGAAGGATGCATGGATGGATGATGGATGCATGGAAGGAAGCATGGATGGATCGATGGATTTTGAGACTGACATAATACATCTGTCTGCGAATGCCATTTTTGGCATTTTGAAGGCCATATCTGTCATAAAATGGGACAGATTGACCCAGTATTCAAGGTCAGGCAATCAGTAGGAAAATTCAAAATCTTATTAAAAAAAAACAAACATAAACAGACAGAAAAGAAGCATGGAGCTGTGGACCACAGCGGCTGCAGGAAGGGGTCGAGGCACCACCCAATCACTGACACTCTGCTTTAACAGTTTAGTCCATCCTCTCAATAATAGGCAGGATCATCTGATGCACTGCCAAAGAGATGCAGCCCTGAGCCACCCAGAGACAATAACCAGAAAGTAATTTGACTATGACAAAACACAGCAGATAACTTAAAAGTTTAAAAAGTATGCAAGCCAAAATAAGAAAAGCTTACAGTAAAAGAGAGGGCTGTTTTTCCCCCCAAAGCGTGTCAAGACAACTCAGCATGACTAAAGTGGGAAACCCCACCAACCAATCATATCTGTCCCCGGCTTCATCGCTCACCACCTTGCAGAAGCTAAAATTTTCATTGTCAGGCACCAAATGAAAGATAGGCAGGTATGCAGTTTATGATTATGTGTAAGTCTCCTCGTGTGTGTGTTCATGGTGGCGTGTGTGTGTGCACGCTCCCTATTGAGAAGGGCCTCTTATTTAGATAACATTAAGTCAGGATGTGCTGCTGGCCAAAGCCTACAAGACTTTGAGACAAAGTCCTAAACTTTATGAAAATACAAACCCAAATAGCCTGTTAAACTGCACCCTGTAGCAATACCTGATTAGAAGCAAAATAGAATAAATTACGACTTAGGCATTTAATTGTTATTTTAGCTGGAATTTCTTTCTATCACAACTTTGAATTGCAGCTGGAGGCAGAACAGACTGTAAAGTGCAACGTAACGTACTTTCAAGTGGTATGTTTTCTTAGTGCTAGCTGTCCCAACCGGGGACATACTTACATACATTTATATCACATTTTTGCAGCTATTTCTAGAAATAATCCATCTTCAGTTAGAATAATACATTAAGCCACCAATGAAACATTTTCCATCTGAACAAGGAGCAATCAAATCATCCCTTTAGACGTCTTCTGGCATGAAGTATGAACTACAAAATGAAACATGATCATTTGCTCCATAGCTCCTTGTAAATGTGTTCCAACATTTCAGCTTAATATTTTTACAACCATTTAACATAAACCATCATAATTCTTTTTTTTTACATTTTCACAAATGAAAGTCGAAGGTCTTTTATTTAAGGTGTTTGTTTCTGTTCAAACCCCTTTTCGCCAATACTCCTGAGGAAAATGTAATAAATCAGTTACACTTTCAATTCAGCTGTGCATTAAAGAACATCAGTGGATAAACAGCATCTTGAAGCCCATGCCAGACATCATGACCCAATGTTTGAGCATTGCACAGCTCACTAATACATATTTCTAAGTGGAAGAACTTGGAAAATAGCAGGATGTTCAAATACTTATTTTCCTCACTATATGAAGTTTACTTTGACACTCTGTTTTTACATTTATTAAAAACACTCTCCTCTGTATTGTTCCATCTTTAGATCACAAAAAAAATATCCTTTCTGTTCAAAACAACATTTTTAGTTGGAACTGTAATAATAGAGACTCTAGATTACATTTTTGCAGAAAAAACTGAATTTCAGAAATTAAAGAAAAATAAATTGTACTTGTTAGCATTCAATCTTATATATTTAAAAATGTTTTATATATTAAGTTATTAGCTTGACTGAATATGTATTTATGATATCAGAAATATTTTTTTTTATATATAGTTAAAACAATACAATGAAGACCAGTAACAATAGAAATGTAGAATTCTGAAATGTATTTCTAGATGTCCAGAGTGTTTATTCTAGATATGAAAAATGTAATTTGTTTGAAATGGTAATTTTGACAGGGATTATTTTTTTTAGATATCAGAAATACATATTCAGTCAAACTAATACATATCAAAACAGCTTGCCATAGAGTGTTGTAACCACAATAATATTATGGGTTTATTTATTGAATGGTATTGGATCTATTTAGGTCAAATCACCTGTCAGCAGGTGTAAATGAATTCTAAAAATGTTGTTCTAATAGATAGGACCTGTTCATCATATCATGGGGTTCCTCCCGTTTGATTTTGTCAGTGAATACTAACTGGCTGTTTGAATTTAGTCCCATAGAATGGCTTCAGATTGTGCCAGTAGGCTCAGTAGGTTTTTAACACCAAGTGAATCCTAATCCTAACCCTACGGTAATTCCTTTTCCCCCCACGGAATTAATTCATCTATTTATGTGTAGTCTGAAAATAATTTCATTAGTACTTTATGCGCTGTAAAAATGAAAAAAAAAATGATCCACATTTCAAACAAATAAATTTAATCCCGTTTACTGAGTTGTAGAATCCTCTCCTATAAATATTTAATTCTCTGTGGAACAATGCCGATGGGCGGGAGAGAGAGGAACTCCAAATTTACTGAACAAGACCCGACCAGCTTAGCTCTGGCGAGATTGTTAATATGCCATCTTAACAGAGGTAGAGTAAACGTTCATTGTGACACAGAAAACTCAAAGTTTCCCTTTTTTCATGTTAAAGAAAATTGAGAGTTTTAAGAAAAACCTGCTAATTGAAATGGACCAGATTCTCAAATAAATTATGTAGGCTTGGGAATAAACAGACAAATAAAAGGATTTATGTTTATGATTCATTTTCATTCAAAAAATTTAAACAAGAGCAAATGGTATAGATATTGCTTTAAGATGCTGTAGAGAGGTTTTAAAAAACATTTGACATGTCTAATGACCCCCCCAGATGCATGTACTCTCATGCTCTGTCTCTTTAAGCTTTGCTAAATATTTTTTAGTTT